>NC_090647.1:385665612-385802883 GCF_040937935.1 Hyperolius riggenbachi | reverse complement strand
GAGGAGGTGGAGGAGGGCGGGTGGCTGCTGCCGACGACGTGGTGGCGGGTCTGCCACTGCCCGCTTCCTTCAACTTCATGAACTCCTCATGCTCATGAAAGTGTTTCCCTGCCAGATGGTTCACCAGAGAGGTGGTGCCGTACGCAGAGGGCTCCTTCCCTCTGTTGAGCTGCTGGCGGCACTGGTTTCAGGTGGCATACTTGCAATCCACATATGGCAGGGTGAAAAAATTCCAAATTGGGGAGGTGAAGTTTCCCCCTTCGGCTCGAAGGTGCTGCTGCCGCTGGTCTCCCTGTGGTGTTGGGGGGGGGGGGGGGGGTCTTGGTGCGGCTGGTGGCACTGGCAGAACTCTCCGGATCAGCACGCTGTGTGGCCTGCATACCACGCCCACTTCTGATCCTGCCTATGTCTGCGATGATGATCCTTCTAGCAAGGCCCGCAGACGCATCCTCCTCCTCCTCCTCAGAGCTGATGACATCCCCAGGATCTGCCACCCAGTCTCTGTCCTTCACCCTGTCATCATCATCCTCCCCCTCCGCAAACATGTCCTGCTGAGATGACCCCACAAACTCCCCTTCTGCATGCATGGGCTGATGGACACTCACCACTGTCTGACTGTCCAAAGCATCATCCCCCAAAGTGCCCATCAGCATTTCTTCCTCCTCCAATTCTGCCGCAACAGCACTCCATACCCTCGCTGTGCTTGGGGATAAGAAGAAGGTGCTGCTGAGTGACAGGGTGCTGGTGTTGCCCGCTGGGGCTGGAGAACTGCACTCCTTCTCCTCCTCTCCAGGCAGTGCTGGGCGGCTGCTGCTGCTCTTGCGAACAGGAGTGGTGGCGGGGGTGGAGGAATCGGTTCCAGAGCTAATGGTGGCCTGCTCATCCACCATCAGTTCCACCACAGAGTCTGCATCCTTCTCCTCAATAGGACGGCTACGACCTGGTGGTGGGAGGAACATCTGCGCCACACGCTGCTGCTGTGTCTCTGCAGCATGACTCCCAGCTGTTGGGTGGTCAAGGCGTCCACGGCCATTGGCTAATGGCGGAATAGCCACTGGTGCAGACGCAGAACTGCGCATGGTGGTGGTGGTGGCGTGGCTGCCACAACCTCCTCTCTTGCCGATGCCCTTGCTGCCCCTGCCCAAACCGCGGCTGCCAGTGCCAGACATCGTATATTTTTAATATTATACAAATGAAAAAAAAAAGTTATGTATGTAAAGGCGGGTGGGACAAGTGGGGTACTTTAATGGGGTGGGACTGGTGGTGGTGGGGGTGTGAGGTGACGGATAGGGATGCTCATTCGGATTCCGCGGAAATGCAATTTCCGAAATTCCGATCGGAAATTGCATTTCCGCATCGGAATGCGGAAATCGGTAATGCAAGTGCGTTAGGCGGATTTCCGCCAGAAATCGCGAAAATTTCCGCCGGAAATTGCGGAAATTCTGCCCGACTTTAACATTGATTTTCTCAAAAACTATAAGGTCTTTTTGAAAACTTTTTTTTTGCATATTGTTCACAAGATTCAGTTTAATGGTGTTTCTAGGACTTACGGGGGCTTTTCTATTAACCGCTAAAGTCGGCAGATTTTTACTGGAATGTAAAATGCAGAAAATCTGCTTCTGCCTATTTTCTGCATTTACATTACAGGAAAAATCCGCCGACTTTAACGGTTAATAGCAAAGCCCCCGTACATCCTAGAAACACCAAATTTTCAGGGTTTATTAAACAGAATCTTCTAAACAAGATGCAGAAAAAAAGTTTTCAAAAAGACCTTATAGTTTTTGAGAAAATCGATGTTAAAGTCGGTCGGAATTTCCACGATTTCCAGCGGAAATTTCGCATTGGAATGCGGAAATTGGTAGCGGAAAGCGGAATCGGTATTTGGCAATGGCGGAATGCGGAATTACCGTGGAATCGGAAATTGGCATTTCCGACCATCCCTAGTGACGGACAGGTGTACTCTAAAGCAGAGATCGGTGTAGCGCTAACGAGAGAGTACGCAGTGCGCACACAAAGACCCTAGCTGAGGCTGACTGACGGTGTCCCTATACACAGTCTACAGTACAGTACAATTCAGTGAATACACAATACAAGTAATATAAACAATACGACGGGTGTAGCACTAACGAGAGGGTGCGGACAGAGCAGACGTGCACTGCGCACACAAAGACCCTAGGTAACGCGGTGACGGACAGTCCCTATACACAGACTAGAGTACACTACAGTACTAACTAAACAATAGAAGAATCTAGCTAAGCAATAGAACAGGTGTGACTAGATTACAGAGAGCAGATACAGGACAGGTATAGCAGTAAAGCTGGGCCTTGCTAACTACAAAATAGTACAATAATCTATGTAACACAGAAGTAGTACAGTAGAGTAGGATAGGTGAGAGCACAGGTAACTAGAGACTAGAGCACAGAGCAGGGCAGGCTGCCTTGCCTAGGCACAGGGCCTAGCTGCTGCAGCTGCAGCAGCACCAGTGACAGTCTCCCTCCCTAGTCCCTAATCACACAAACTAAACTGCCTAAAATACAATCTATCTACAATACAAAGCAATACAGGTGAATATCGAGTGTTGGAGTGTAAAAACTCTTAGTGTATTGAACAATAAATGCACTACTTGCACAGACAAAAAGCACTGGAGCAGTCTCTCAGTACAATCAGTCAGTAAGTCACAAGCAGGACGAGTGAGGCAACATGGCGCCCGCTATTTATAGAGGGGGGCTTGGCCAGGCTCCCCCTATGTGATTGGCTGCAGTCAGAGGGCTGGGAGCCCTCTGATTCGCTTGTGAGGACTCGAGGTGACATCTGACGTGACGCTATCCGAGCTGTTGACGCTATCCGAGCTTGGATAGCTCGGATATCTCCGGATAGCTGATTGCTATCCGAATGCGCTCGGATAGCACAGCTCGGATAGCTAATACTATTCGAGCTCGGTATTCGAGCTCGAATAGTAAAAAAAGAGCTAGGATATCCGAGTATCGGATGAGCATCACTGGTATACAGGTTAATTGGGGACATTTGAGCAAGGTTTCTTGTAAGTGATATTTAGGAAGATGAGCCACATTAGTACATCAACTCCCCATTGTATTATCCTACATCATCTGTGCAACCATTGTGGGGAGGTATAAAATGACTAGAGGGTAGTGAAGGTAGGAGCCCCCATCCGAACGCCGCAATGGGCACAGATGGAGCCCGGGGGAAGTCCAATCCCATGCAAAAGATAAAATAAGTTTCGCAATAGTCCACACTGCTGCATTAGTTCTTGATATTAGATGAGTAGCTTGGTATCTGAATAGGAAGAAATGGGGGCCCCGCTCTGCATCCAAACGCATTAACAGCACAGACCCAGAGCGGGGGAGCCCAGTCTCAATCAGCGTGCAGGAGATGGTTGATAATGTGTCAAACTAAACAGGCATAATCACATTTAAAACAAAATCTAGGCTTCTTCCTATCTTATATGCAAATGACGCTCAAAAGCAAGGACTGAGACAACATGGCCGCCCCTTGTTGCGCAGATTCAAATCGTTAAGGGAAGTTCAAATGTGCTGGCGGTGGGGGCTAGAAATTCATCCTTCTTTGTAGTCAGGCTAAATGAATACGGTTTAGAATGCAAAACCATCGAATGTGGAAATAGAATTGTAAGGCACCCGACATCAGTATATAGTCCAGTATTCACATAACCCTCTAAGGGATGCATACCAACCCAGTTCGCTTTTAGTGCAAAAAGGTGGAAAATAAGGAAGGATTGTCCGTAAAAGTTCCAACGTTTTCCATATAGGCAAGAGAACTAGATGGCCAAAACTTTAACTAAGAACAAAATGCAGGCATATATAATTTGTCAGATACTCAGCTTGCGGACCAGTCGGCCGTTGATGTAGATGGACGTGAAGGGTTGCTCCTTGTGGTGGATTGCCAGTCACGTTGCGGTCGTGAGGACCGCTAAGGGAGCGGGTCAGGAAGGGCCTCTATTCGGATGTTTTCAGCGAGGAATAGCTCCTTGCCTTCTTCCAGGGTCTTGATAGTACAGGTTCGACCGTTAAGAGTAAACGATAAGTAGAAGGGGAAACCCCAGCGGTACCTGATCTTTTCTCTGATTAGCGTAAGGGTGATAGGCCGGAGAGTCTTTCTCCTCTGAAGTGTAAGCAGAGATAAGTCCGAATACAAATGTACCGATTGCGGGTCTCCGGGCAGGGTTTCCAGATTGCGGGTGGCCACAAGCAGCTGGTCTTTGATGTCGGCATAATGCATTTTAAGCACCACGTCGCGCGGAAGCTTGGGGTTGCGCGGTTTTGCTAGTGCACGGTGGATGCGGTCCATTCTAAACTGGGAGACATCTACTTGTGGAAGTAGAGCAGCAAATAAGTTTTGGTCCGCAGGCTTTAGGTCAGTTACCAACTCTGGGAGGCCTCTGATGCGGAGGTTGGAGCTGCGAGATCTATTTTTGAAATCTTCCATTCTTAGCTCGACAGCATCAATCCTATCGGTGTGCGCTTCTATGTGGAGTTTTTCATCAGCCATGGCATTGGTTATGCTATCACATTTATGTTCCAGGTCAGATACCCTCTTACCGATGTCTTGGATTTGGGCCGATAGGTCCTTGACCGCGGCGGCCAGTTCCGCTTTAAAAAGCTTCTTGATAGTGCGGAATAGTTCGGTGTCTTCAGCTGGCCTTTTAGCAGAAGGTTGAGGCATTACATCTTGGTCCGCTCGTTCGGATTGATCGGAGTCATTGTAGCCCATATTTTTGATTCAGATACAAGGTTGTTGATTCTGCTACAAAAGTGCGCCCTTTCATAACCGAGATTTTTGATTCAGAGGAGGGTTCTGTGTGAGAGTAGGCAGAAGTTAGGTCATAGTAATCATCAGAGGGGGTCTTAAGGTTAGGCACAACAAGGGGAGGTCTTAGGGGTAGGCACCACCAGGGGGGTCTAAGGGTCAGGCATCACCAGGGGATTCTTAGGGTTAGGCACCACCAAAGGGGTCTTAGTGTTAGGCACCACCAAAGGGGTCTTAGGGTTAGGCACCACCAGGGGGGTCTTAGGGTTTGGCACCACCAAGGGTGTTAGGGTTAGGCACCACAAAGGGAGGGTTCTATGTAAGAGTAGGGAGAAGTTAGGTCATCATAGTAAACACTTTTCTCAGCTATATCACTTTTCTAGGCTATATTCAGTGCCCTTTTATAACCCAACAAATTTTGCCTATAACAGCATCCTTGTTACAAACTAAAACTACCTTTTCGTCTACACAAGACACCTTTTACTGCCGGATTTGGCATCTCAGCTAAACCAGGAGCCTTTTATAGATGAAGTTGGTATTTCAACTACGCCGGGCACCCCTTGTATACGATTTTGAAATTTCGACTATACCAGGCACCCCTTGCAGATAAATTAGCAATTTCGGCTACACCAGGTGCCCTTTATAGCCAAATTTTGATCTTTTTGTCTATATCGTGAGCCCTTTTTTCCAGGCACCCTTTTCAAATGTACACCACCGAGGTGGTGGCAGATACCTGAAATAGTGGGTCGCCGGGAACGCAGCTATCGACGCACTCCCGACCCGGTGGCGATCGAGCAACATCTTCTGCATGGACAGGAATGACGGGAATCGACGGGAACAATCGATTTCGGACAGAAATCGATCGTTCGGTCAGCGTTTGCACAACGATTTCACAGCTGATTCGATCACAGTGATCGAATCAGCTGTTTATCGGCGGGAAAATCGGTAAGTGTATGGGCCCCTTTAGAGGGGATCTAGTTAACATGTATAAATACATCAGAGGGCAATATAAAAGCTTGGCAGATGAGCTTTTTGTCCCTTGGCTTTTGCAAAGTACTAGGGGACATAATCTGAGCATGTCATGCTCATGTCGTGCTCATGTAGCAGAACGCAATGGATGTTAAGGTAAGTGCCTGTTTTTAAATTTTAGGAGGAGGGGTGTGGGTGGCTCTTCCCGGCGCTGGCCACGCTTTTGGGGGGGGTCACCTGCACCTCCCAGCCCCCCTCCCCCCCCCCCTGGGATGCCGCTGTGGTTTCCAGGCAGTGAGAGAGCTTGGGGCCATGCGGCACCTAGGGTGGCCACTTGCAGAACCCCAAGAAGGAGGACATCAAACCCTGAAAAGGAAGACATCATACCGAGCATGCCAAAAGTGGGCGTGGTCAAGCATAAAGTGGGCGGGTCATGAGTGGGGCCAAATATACATGACCTTAGCAGTGGTGTAAATGGTCTGCCGGGTAAGTTTGAGCTCTGCCGTAGTGTAGCCCCAAAAAATAGATGTAATCTGACAGCATTTTACCGAAAAGACACGTAATCTGGTAGAAGTTCCTCCAAACTAAAGATAATATGGCAGTGGTTCCCCCAAAATAGACAATGTGGCAGCAGCAGTTCCCTCAACATACACATAATCTGGAAGCAGTTCCCCAAAATACGCAAAACCTGGCAGCGGATCACCCAAAATACACATAACACCCAAAAAACATGTAATCTGACAGCAGTGGTCCCCCAAACATACACAATCTGGCAGCAGTTCCCCAAAATACGTGAAATCTGGCAGCAGTCGTGCCCCTAACATACATAATCTGGCAGCGGTTCCCCAAAATACATTTAATCTGTTAAAAGCGGTTCCCCAAAAATACAGATAATCTGACAGCAGTTACCCCAAAATAGGTACCCCCAGCATAGGTAGCCAGGTCTATAGGTGTCCCCAGTATAAGTAGTCATGAGTATAGTTGTCCCCAGAATAGGTAGCCAGGTGTATAATGTCCCCAGAATAGGTAGCCAGATCTTTGGGTGTCCCCAGAGTAATTAGCCAGGTCTATAGAGGTCTCCAGTACAGATGGACAGGTTTTTAGGTGTCCCCAGAGTATTTAGGCAGGTCTATAGGTGTCCCCAGTATATGTAGCCAGGTCTTTAGGTGCCCCCAGAATAGTTAGCCAAGTGTATAGGTGTCTCCAGTACAGATAACCAGGTGTATAGTGTTCCCAGTATATATAGCCAGGTCTATAGGTGTCCCCAGTATATTTAGCCAGGTCTATAGGTGTTCCCAGAATAGTTAGCCAGGTCTATAGGCATCCCCAGAATAGGTAGCCAGGTGTCCCCCGGCAGGAGGGAGAGAGAGCAGAGAAGAGGGAGCGGTAGGTACAGCAGTGGAAAAGGGGGGACATCCCCCCCCCTTTCCTCACCTTGGGGCTCCTCCTTTCTCGCTCTCCCCTCCAGAACTAATATTTTGGGGCGGCTGGCAGCACTTACCTCTGTTCAACGTATACAAACAAACAGGGTTTTTTTAACCAAAGTTCTCTTTTATTCTTCAATGTTTTCCTTCAGAAAGCAGGTGATAAGCGTAGATATAACATGAGACCTTCATTTCACATAAAAATGCCTCTGCCTCGTTCCAAGCGCCGGGGAAGCAGTAGTGATGTGTCCGGTTCATGAGCCATTTGAGCCGGTTCTTTCCTGTGAGAGTTTAATGATCCGACTCATCACCAGGGATGCTCATCGAGACTCCGGATATCCGGGTAACCCAGATATCCAAACTTTTTTACACTATCCGAGATTCTGGATTTTTTTAAAATCTGGATAGCTGTCTGTGGATATTTGGACGCATAACATGGATATCCGTGGATATTGCAGATATCCGGATCCGAAACCGATTACAAAGATAAAATTTCTCCTCCCTCCTCCTCGGATTTTGTCTTCCAGGGATTTGTAGGGTCTCAAAAGCAAGCTCACATGCATTGGCCAGGAATCGAACCCAGGTCAACTGCTTGGAAGGCAGCTATGCTCACCACTATACCACCAACATAACATGCTGAAGCCAGCCAGTTCACTCATCTCTTCAACTACAAGAAAGGCCCAGGAGTAGTCTTAGCTACCGTAATATCTATGTTACAGCAGGGCCCTTATTACACTTTCTCTTACAGGGCTATGGAAACAGTTTTGCCCATGCGATAAAGCGAGGTGCAAAAATGAAATCATGCCTAGCAGAGGATGGTTTCGATCCTTCGACCTCTGGGTTAGGGGCCCAGCACACTTCCCCTGCACCACTCTGCTGCCACACACTGAATGATTCGTTGTAGGAAAAAGTGGCATTAAACTTCTTGGAGCAGCCTTACTTCCTCTCTCCAAAAGACACACATACATCCGCATAAAATCATTTAGCAACAACTGAGTGCACAGTCTCTGTGGCACCATTGGTTAGCGCATTTGGCTGTTAACTGAAAGGTTGGTGGTCCAAGCCCACCCACGGATGTCCTTGCCTTTTGTGTTCAACAGTTGTCCGAAGAGAACCCCAGATAGCCAGGTAGATTCATCTCTCTCTTGTAGGGATGGTCACCGCTTTCTGCGGAATTGTATTTTCCGCGATTCCGGGTGAGAGAGAGAGAGAAGGCAAGGCCATCCCTGGGTGGGCTTGAACCACCAACCTTTTGGTTGACAGCCAAATGCACTAACCAATTGCGCCACAGAGACTGTGCACACAGTTGTCTGTATCATTATGTACCCAATGTTTGTTTTCTTACTTTGTACAGAGCCACTGAAAATTTTGGTGCTTTATAAATCAATAATATGTTGTGGTTGTACAGCGATCCCTGGCCAAAGCGTTGCCAGTTCCCCTGGTGGTTATCATGCACTGCATGCTGTATTACTGACCACCTGAAAAACCCTAGCATGAAATTCATTTTCCTTTACTTTGATATATGTAAATTTACACTACCGATAAGTCGATACATTATCTGTCATTTAACCGCATTTCAAAAATATTTTTTTTCCTATTTTAGCTTTAAAATAATTTTTTTCTCTTTCTTTAACATACCCCAAAATGTAGTAATTTTAGCAAGAACGGGTGCTTGGCTATTTTTTTTTTTTTTAACATAATCAAATTTTATTGAAGATGTAGAAAAGTTGCGTTTACAAAACATGTCAAACATTAAAGCTTTTGCCCTTATAAAAGAACGGGCTTGCAGCAGAGTTAACATATACATATAACACGGTAGCATATTTAAAATTTTCTTGAATTATAATAACAATGGGATCTATAGTCCTGTGTGCAATTAGAGTTCAGCTTATTTAATAGTTGAAACAATGTCCTTGCTTTGAAAGTATAGATCCCTAAAGACTATTGTGGTTTACGCATAGGTTGCAATAGAGACCAAAACTCTAATGAAATATAATGATCTAAGAATAATTCTTCAATACAATGTGACAAACAACGATATAAAACATTACTATAACTGTGTCGGTATCATTTATTATTTAAGCTTACTCCAGCCAGTTAAAAGGGGGAAATAAATTATGTCCCATCAGTCATGATGTCACAATATTCTTGTGTCTCTTTAAAGTCAAGCCAAAGGGCCCAAGTTACATAATGTTTGTCATATTGACCTCTGCTCGTCATTACCGTGTCCTCAATTTCTTGGGTCTCGTTTACCTTTTTAAACCAATCTCTAATAGAGGGACTTTTTTCTGACTTCCATTTTAATGGAATGAGTGATTTAGCTATGTTAAAAGGGAACCTTAACGGAATGGGGGGTAAAGAGTTTCAATTACCTGGGGCTATTACCAGCCCCCTGCAGCAGTCCTGTGCCCTCGGAGCCGCTCTGGAATCCTCCGGTCACTTAGTTTCGTTTTTGACGACTCACCAGTCGGCCGGCCGCCATGCGTATTATTAGACACATTCCCTACTGCAATTAGCGCTGTTGCGAACCGCAACACATACAAAGATATGCGTTGCCACATATCTACGCATGCAGAATGCGGCAACGCTTATTTTTGTATGCGTTGCGGTCCACAACAGCGCTAATTGCAGTAGGGAATGTGTCCAATAATACGCATGGCGGCCGGCCGACTGGTGAGTCGTCAAAAACGAAACTAAGTGACAGCGGGGGGCCGGAGGATTCCAGAGCGGCTCCGAGGGCACAGGACTGCTGCAGGGGGCTGGTAATAGCCCCAGGTAAGTGAAACTCTTTACCCCCCCATTCAGTTAAGGTTCCCTTTAAGCAGGCGAGGTAGTATTCATCTTTTGTAACCTCTATTTGAGTTTAGGTGTAGTAGTGCGTGCCAAGGATTCTCCCTTATCTTTTGTGTAGCAATCTGTCTACATATGTCTAGAACTCTACTCCAGTAGCTTTTTATTTTAGGGCACTTCCAGAATATATGTGATAATGTTCCTCTTTCTCCGCATCCTCTCCAACATTTATCATCAGTGGACTTATAAATCAGTGCTAATCTGTCTGGCGGTTTATACCACCTGGAAAGGATTTTATAGTTACATTCCTGTATTCTGGTGTTAATTGAGGATGTGTGTGCATTGGTAATAATAGTGGCTTTCTGCAAATCATCCAATAACTCCCCTATTTACCTCTCCCATGCGCTTAGGTATAGTAAAGGGGAAGTGTCTTCTTGGTTTCGTAGAAGCTTGTACAGAGCAGAGACTGCATGTTCTATTTTTGATTTTTTGATGTAGGTAGAAAAAAACGAAGTCTTGTAAAAGTAATACCTTTTAATGGCTAACTGATAAAGTTAAATAATGCAAGCTTTCTGGGATCTTGTAAGGCTTGGTGGTGTATTCTCCACAGTCAGCATGCAACGCATGAGCTGACGTGGAGGAGGTACACACACTAGCACAAGGAAACAGGCTATCCCTAGTATAGTGGAGGGGAGGACTGACTCCAATAGGAGATTGTGGCGCACAGAGCCGGTGCAGATCTGACAGCCACAAACAATGCTTTCGTTATAACGTCTCAGCGCAAAGTAGCGCTGAGCGCATAAACCAGAACTGAGGAGATCAGGACAGGTAGACAGAATGAACGCTTGCTAGCTAGCGGCTACTTAGCGACAGCAAGCGTCCAAAACCAGACAGACTGGAATGAGGCAGCCAATGCGATGCGGCGATGGCGTGCCTCACAAAGACAGGACAGGACAGTCAGAAAATAGCAGGATTAAGATAGATGAACGTAACACAGATAAATATACAATAAGTATGTTTTCCTAGCGTATTACAATTACAGCTATCAATGAAACTATTTGTAACGTCTGACTAACATATGTATATATTGGCAATGAACCGATATATGACATAAGCAGGAACGCTGACTAGGAATGGAGTAACACAGGGAACAGGACTCAGAAGGATTCGCTATCTCTTCACAGAGATGAACGCAATCCACAAACGGTAACAGAACAGGATTCAGAAGGATTCGTTATCTCTTCGCAGAGATGAACGCAATCCACAAACAGTAACAGAACAGGATTCAGAAGGATTCGTTATCTCTTCGCAGAGATGAACGCAATCCACAAACGGTAACAGGACAGGATTCAGAAGGATTCGTTATCTCCTCGCAGAGATGAACGCAATCCACAAACGGTAACAGAACAGGATTCAGAAGGATTCGTTATCTCTTCGCAGAGATGAACGCAATCCACAAACAGAACCAGGAGCAGGGTAACTACCTCAGCACGGGTGGTCACGGTACGCGCAACCTACCAAAACGTGCTGGAAAGCTGACTAACTGCACACAGGATATAAACAGTTCGTGTACGTATACATCAGCGACACTGATGTATCAACGTAACACAAATACAAGGAAAATAATAAACGTGCTGGTATGCATATATATTGGCAATGAACCAATATATGATGCAAAGACCAGCAAAGTATCTTTAGAACAAGAAACACGATCGAGGGCTGAAGCGACAGCAAGACAGGCTTAAGCTGAAGCTATGAAAACCCAAGGAAACCCTGCAGGAAGCAGATCTTTATACTGAGGTCATCCAATGGGAGCAGACATGCAGATTCCCACACAGGTGAATGATAATCAGTCACAAGCTGACAGCAGGGAAAGACAGACAAAGCTATGCAGCTTGCATGGAAAGACATCAGAACTGCCTGAGCTGCAGCACTACTACTTCCAGCAACACCTGCTGCAGCAGCGATCATTACAGTACCCCCGCCCTTAAAAGCGGATTCCAGACGCTTTTCAAAACTGAAATTCCCAACAAAACAGTCTGACTGATAATTCATGATGACCGGGACAGCCCGGCAAGACCGAATTCCAGAATCAGTCCCCACAAGACTGGACCCATCAGAACCAGAACCTACAGAACCATGCCCATCAGTACTACAAGCCCCAGTGTGACACCCATCAGAACCATAATTTCCAGAAGAAAGCCCTCCGAAACTCCCTGAGCGATACCCACCGCCTTCCAGGAACCGTTCAGAAATGCCAAAGCCTTTGCAATGCCCACCGGTACTGTCTTTACCAACACAAAACCCACTGTTGAACCAGTCCAAGGCACCAGGACAAGTTTTCTCAGAGACCTCCCAGAACACCTTGAAGCTCCAAAGAGATCCCCATAGGTCAGAATGCCCCTTAGGCTCACATGGAGAACCATCAAGAACCCCTATGGAACCTAGGGCAATTCCCGAGTCAGGGCCACAAGGACAAACATCAATATCAGGGCTTTCAGGGACCAGAACCATCTCTGGGCATGCAGGCAGACTGGCAACATCAGAACATGTTCCCACTAAGGAAGCATCAGAGCACGCTAACACCTTAGACACACTTGGGCATTCTGGCACACAAAGAACATCTGGGCACACTGGCACAAGAGAAACCTCTGGGCACGTCAAGGAACTGTGAGCCTCAGGGTCAGCCAAGACGGGACCAAAACCAGGACCGGCCAAAAAAAAATCATCATGACTAGACTTCGCAACTACTGGATTTTTACACGAGAATGCAGGATCAGACTTAGATGTCGCTGATTCCAGCAAAGTCAGTAACAAATCAGATTCAGGGGCACTAACAAGACAGGACAAATCTTCTGATGTATGCACTGAACCAGATAGGGACTCCACAACTACCTCTGGACTGGACAGAGACTCATTTAATATACTGGATTGGAGCTCATGAGGCGCTGCAGAACAAGTCAGTATTGCAGCAGCCCCCACTGGACTAGGCAAAACTGAGGAATTCCCTGGACAGGAAGGGGACTCTGGAACCTCTGCCACAGCGGCCAGAGAACCAGAATCTTTCAGAATACAAGGAAGGGTTTCAGGAATGCTTACTAAATCAGACTGAAATTCTGAGACTTCTGTTATTTTGACCAGAGAATCAGAATTATCCATGTTACAGGGTAAGACTTCTGAAACATGCAGAGGACAGGGCTGGAGTTCCTCGGCTGTTACAACACTGGAGAGGGACTCAACAACATTGGTTAAATCAGACTGTGTACAGGGCAAGGTATCTGACACACTTGCTGACGAGGACAATATTTCAATGGCTTCTGCTTTGCTGGGCAGAAATTCATCAAGTTTTATTAGAGCAGACTGTAATTCCAAAACAGCTGCTAGACAAGTGAATATTACTGCAACACCAACTGAGGTAAGCAGTGCTTCAGACTTCTCTGCTAGAGGGTTTAAAGTATCCAAAGTACTGGGTGAAGCATAAGACTCTGCGACCACAGCTTCACTGGACAGGATCACTGAACAGTCCATATTGCAGAGCAAAACCATGGAAGCACCTGCTGGACAGCATAATGATTCTGTGACCTGAGTTTCATTGGAGAGATCTACTGCACAATTCATGGTACAGGGCAAATTTATTGGAACATTTTCTGAACAAGGTAATAATTCTGCGATTTCAGGTTCACATAGCAGATGCTCTGAGCTATTCACGAAACTAGAGCGAGGTGTAGAAACAGGAAGATCAAGACACAATGTTTGCGCATCTGAATCACCATTCATTTGTAAAATTGGAAAATTCAGATGCTGGGGTTCTGCGGTTTCTAGACAGGATTGCTGGGACTCGGAAACTGATGTAGTGCATCTATTGGCATCTGCTGGATCAGACAGGAGTTGAACTTTATTAACACAGGTAATTTCTGCAGAAGTGTTTGCAGAGACAGGCAAGATTTTTCTGGTGTCTGTTTCACTGAACAAAGAGTCATGAGTACTGGCTAGGCTGGACTCGGAAGTCAGCAGGACCTCTGGATTCTCTGCTGAGAAATTTGCGCAGGGCAAGGTTAAGAATGTATCAGTGGCTTCTGTTTTACTGGTAAGTAACACTGAGTTATCCATGGTACAGGGTGGAATTGCAGGAACTTCAATTTCACACAAAAAGAGCTCCGAATCACCTGCTGAATCAGCCAAAGGTGCTGAAGCAGGCGGGTCAGAACGCCAAATTTGCGAATTCGGAGTCACATAAAAATCATCCAAAATCAGTTCCCACACATCAATCAATGGAGCCACAAAGTCATACCCACACACACCAGTTTTTATTAGGTTATAGGCAGACTTAATGCATGCATTCAATACTAATTCACTTTTTGCACTGTAAAATTGACAAAATGAACTTTAATCATTCTTCCATTCATTGACCAGAGCTTCCATCTCTCCTTTCTCAAATGGAGGATTCCAAGCATACTTAACAGGCAGATCATGGTTTGCAGATATGATTGTAGCAGGGACATATATTGGGTTAATTAGCAGGTGATTGGCAGATTCCTTATTCCTAAGAATCTCCAATACCTGTAGCAAGTGCTGAACTGTAGTGTATGCAAACTTTCCTTGCTTCACAAATAAGTTGATTTGTTCAATACTCTGTAATATCTCCTCATAATCATACTCAGATAATTCTTTTAAACAAAAATCTTTATTTTCCCTAGCCAGGGAGGAAAGTTCATTAGTAGTTTCATAAGTCCATTTAACTCCCCTGAAAGACAATTGCATTTCATTATCTGTTAATGGCAGAATCTCATTATAGGTCTCAGTCGCTAAGGATAACGACTCTGCAGATCGGACACGTTTCTTAGAACGTTTGCGTTTGGCCTTAGACCCTGCTGTTCTTGGTGATTTATTCAAGGCTGCAGGAAAATTATCAGTAACACTTTCTGCTTGCTGAACATTTTTGCAAGCAATTGAAGGAGTAGCTGATTGGCCTGCTGCCAGGAGTTCATTAAGAGGAAAAGGCAATGGATCTATGCGCAACCAGTTATGGATCACAAACGCTAGAAATTCCAGCGGTCTCTCTTTCAAATCGGAATGATTGAGAACATCAAATGCCCACTGGAATAATTCCCCTTTAAACAAAATATAACTTAGTTGGAGTGCCCAGGTTGAAACAGGAGTCGCTTGGAGATCAGGATTGGTCAGGAACCTGGCACATTCAGAGAAAAACTCATTTTCTGTTTCAGAGCTAAGTTCTTCAAATTTCTTAAAGGAACAGGAACCATAATTAACAGTGTCATACTTTCTGGGAATCCCCCCCACAATGGGGATTGGTAAGGGGTTTTCATAATGTAAGGCTTGGTGGTGTATTCTCCACAGTCAGCATGCAACACATGAGCTGACGTGGAGGAGGTACACACACTAGCACAAGGAAACAGGCTATCCCTAGTATAGTGGAGGGGAGGACTGACTCCAATAGGAGATTGTGGCGCACAGAGCCGGTGCAGATCTGACAGCCACAAACAATGCTTTCGTTATAACGTCTCAGCGCAAAGTAGCGCTGAGCGCATAAACCAGAACTGAGGAGATCAGGACAGGTAGACAGAATGAACGCTTGCTAGCTAGCGGCTACTTAGCGACAGCAAGCGTCCAAAACCAGACAGACTGGAATGAGGCAGCCAATGCGATGCGGCGATGGCGTGCCTCACAAAGACAGGACAGGACAGTCAGAAAATAGCAGGATTAAGATAGATGAACGTAACACAGATAAATATACAATAAGTATGTTTTCCTAGCGTATTACAATTACAGCTATCAATGAAACTATTTGTAACGTCTGACTAACATATGTATATATCGGCAATGAACCGATATATGACATAAGCAGGAACGCTGACTAGGAATGGAGTAACACAGGGAACAGGACTCAGAAGGATTCGCTATCTCTTCACAGAGATGAACGCAATCCACAAACGGTAACAGAACAGGATTCAGAAGGATTCGTTATCTCTTCGCAGAGATGAACGCAATCCACAAACAGTAACAGAATAGGATTCAGAAGGATTCGTTATCTCTTCGCAGAGATGAACGCAATCCACAAACGGTAACAGGACAGGATTCAGAAGGATTTGTTATCTCCTCGCAGAGATGAACGCAATCCACAAACGGTAACAGAACAGGATTCAGAAGGATTCGTTATCTCTTCGCAGAGATGAACGCAATCCACAAACAGAACCAGAAGCAGGGTAACTACCTCAGCACGGGTGGTCACGGTACGCGCAACCTACCAAAACGTGCTGGAAAGCTGACTAACTGCACACAGGATATAAACAGTTCGTGTACGTATACATCAGCGACACTGATGTATCAACGTAACACAAATACAAGGAAAATAATAAACGTGCTGGTATGCATATATATTGGCAATGAACCAATATATGATGCAAAGACCAGCAAAGTATCTTTAGAACAAGAAACACGATCGAGGGCTGAAGCGACAGCAAGACAGGCTTAAGCTGAAGCTATGAAAACCCAAGGAAACCCTGCAGGAAGCAGATCTTTATACTGAGGTCATCCAATGGGAGCAGACGTGCAGATTCCCACACAGGTGAATGATAATCAGTCACAAGCTGACAGCAGGGAAAGACAGACAAAGCTATGCAGCTTGCATGGAAAGACATCAGAACTGCCTGAGCTGCAGCACTACTACTTCCAGCAACACCTGCTGCAGCAGCGATCATTACAGATCTAGTCCCCTTCTTCAGGCATATTTCTAGATGTTAGCTGTAGTAAAACACTGATGCAGGGAAATAGAAAACATGAAGATGGCAGTTGTACTGGTTGCTGTTTAGCAGTTAGATGTCAGGTGATCAGCAGGCTGGAGTCAGTGAGCTTATGCAAGCAAACATGAAATCTAGCAGGTTTCTGAAGATAGTGAAGCCAAGTCAATCATGTTACATAAGGAGTCATGAATCCCATTCCACAATTTAAACCTTCTGTTAATGTCTTGAACATTTTCATAAATTTGTACTCAGAAATCTTTCTTGCTTGTTCATTTTTGAAGTTACCCTTAAGAATAAGTACTTTTAGATCTTGCATGCTGTGTCCTGGTTCACAGAAGTGTTGGCCCACTGGTGTGTCCATTTTACCCTCATTAATTTTAAAGCGGTGATGGTTCATTCTTGTGCGCAGTTTTTTTTCCTGTTTCTCCTACATAGATTCCTCTTGAGGAGCATTTCATGCAACGTATCATGTATACAACATTGGATGATTCACAGGAAAATTGGTCTGTTATTTGATGACATTTCTGTGAGTTTGGTATTTGTATTTGGCTTGTGCACAAGATATAAGGGCAGGTCTCACACCTTGCGTTATTGCAGGGTAATGTGCCTGGAGTTTCTGGTTTAGATAATGCACTTCTGATAATCATTTGTCTCAAATTGGGAGGTTGTCTGAAAGCAAGCATTGGTAAATCAGGAAAACTTCTTTCAGGCGTTTGTCTTTATGAAGTATCGGTTGCAGGGCTTTTGATATCTTCCTCAGTGTCTTTAATCTTGGGTTGTAGGTGACCACTATTGGGACTCTGTTGTTTTCAGTCTTTGGGGTGTACTTCAATAGTTCCTCTCTAGATTTTAAAGTTGCTCTGTGTATTTGATCATCAATGATTCGTGGATGATATCCCTGATCTATGAATATATTATGTAGCG
Organism: Hyperolius riggenbachi; assembly: GCF_040937935.1. NCBI lineage: Eukaryota > Metazoa > Chordata > Amphibia > Anura > Hyperoliidae > Hyperolius > Hyperolius riggenbachi. The sequence continues at coordinate 385,785,233 of NC_090647.1, read as the reverse complement.
ACATAAGTTGTCTGTCTCTGTCCTCTGAAATAGAACATATTCGGTTATACCTCAAAGCCTGGCTGTAAACAATAGATTTTTGGTGTGTTCCGGGTGGAAACTACTCCACTTGAGGTAAATATGCCGGTCAGTTGGTTTACGGTAGATGGATGTTTCTAAAAATCTATCTTGTATATAAATTGTAGTATCCAGGAAACTGACATGGGAGGATGAAAAGTTGAGAGTTAACTTGATGTTCTTGTGGTATTCTGAGAAGTTTTTATGGAATTTGATTAATTCTTCTTGTGATGCTATCCAAATTAATAGGATATCGTCTATAAATCTGAAGTAAGCCCATGGTTTAATTTCACAAGTTGAAAGGAAGTTTTCCTCCAATCTGGCCATAAATAAATTTGCATACTGGGGTGACATTCTACTTCCCATAGCACTGCCCATTGTCTGTAGATATACATCATTCCCAAATGAAAAATAGTTATGAGTTAGTATATATTTGATAAGTTGTAGTGTGGGCTCTGTTGGTAGATCATTCAACTTAAGGAAATGTTGGCAAGCTGCAAAACCGTCCTCGTGTGGAATGTTGGTATAAAGGGATTCAACATCCATTGTAGCCAGGATAGCACCCTCTGGGATTGGACCCATGGCAGTCAATTTGTTAAAGAGACACTGAAGCAAAAAAAAAAATTATGATATTATGATTTGTATGTGTAGTACAGCTAAGAAATAAAACATTAAGATCAGATACATCAGTCTAATTGTTTCCAGTACAGGAAGAGTTAAGAAACTCCAGTTATCTCTATGCAAACAAGCCATTAACTCTCCGACTAAGTCTTAGTTGTGGAGAGGGCTGTTATCTGACTTTTATTATCTCAACTGTAAGTGAACTGTTACTTCACAGACTGCTCTGAAAGACTCATTTTGAATGCTGAGTGTTGTGTAATCTGCACATATTATAGAATGATGCAATGTTAGAAAAAACACTATATACCTGAAAATAAAAGTATGAGAATATTTTCTTTGCTGCTAATCTTCTAGTAATTATTCATAGTACACAACCAATTCACTATATCATATTTTTTTTCCGCTTCATTGTCTCTTTAAGAAGGTCAGTGGTGTCCTGGATGTAGCTGGCTGTATTCCTTACCATGGGTTTAAGAATGTTTTCTACCAGCCAGATATCTTTTCTGTTAGTGTTCCCAAACCAGAGATGATAGGTCGACCTGGGTTTCCTTCTTTGTGTATTTTTGGTAAGATGTAGAAGGTGCCTATTTTCGGATTATCTGGTATTAATGTAAGTATGTTAGATGATACTGAGGAAAGATCATTAAGCATATTCTTCAATTCCCTTGAGTATTGTAGCGTGGGGTTTGTTTCCAGTTTTTTGTAGTAGGTGTTGTTGGAGAGCTGTCTGTTTGCTTCTTGAACATAGGTGGATTTATCCAAAATCACTACAGCTCCTCCTTTGTCAGCTGGTTTAATTACTATGTTGTTATTGCTTTTAAGGTACTGTATTGCTTTCCTTTCTTGAGTGTTGAGGTTGTAGCGTGTCTGTATTTGCTTGTCCAGTATCTCCAATTTGATTCTTTTCCTGAAGTTGTCAATATATTCTTCTAATTTCTTGTTCCGCCCTGATTTTGGTGTCCAGGTACTGCTCTTTTTGGTTTTGCTATTTGTAGGTTCGGTGTTTTCAAATGATGAATAATTAGGTCTGTTGTGAAAAAATTATTTTAGCCGTATCCTCCGAAAAAATTCTTCCATGTCACTACAAAATTCTGTTTCATCAAATCTTTTGGTGGGGCAAAAAGTGAGTCCTTTAGACAGAACAGCTAATTCAGTCTTGCTTGGGTTATAGCTGGACAAGTTAACCACAGGTAAAAGTTTGGCAGTTTTAGGCTCTGAATGGGGCTCACTTGTATCATTCTCCAGAATGTTTGCAGCTTTGAGTCTAAGGCTGTCAGGTTTCTTTTTCTTGTTTTGAATTAAATGGTGCTGTAATTGTTTGTAGAATTTCTGTAATGTAGATTTAAGGCTTTCTGATGATGGTCCTTGCATTGTAGAATAGAGTAAATGTAGATTATCTTGGGTATTCTCTTCTTGCTGTAACAAACCTTAATGAGATGATTCCTGATCCTTTCTGCTGTTCTGTAGCAGAGTTGCTGTGAAAAATGGGTGTTGAAGGTATGCTGAATTGGGTTTCTGATAGTAATACCTTTTGAGATCAGATTTTCTCTCTTGCACTTTGATAGAAAAAAGATGTCACTGTCCAGTTGTGCCAATTTCTTCAGTAGGGTTTTACTTTCCAAATGTGTGCGGTACATTACGGTATCTTGCATGATGATAGTAGTAAAAATGTTTCTGTACCGTGTTAGCCGAACAATATATGTAGGTAGAAAAAAAACGAAGTCTTGTAAAAGTAATACCTTTTAATGGCTAACTGATAAAGTTAATTAATGCAAGCTTTCTGGGATCTAGTCCCCTTCTTCAGGCATATTTCTAGATGTTAGCTGTAGTAAAACACTGATGCAGGGAAATAGCAAACATGAAGATGGCAGTTGTACTGGTTGCTGTTTAGCAGTTAGATGTCAGGTGATCAGCAGGCTGGAGCCAGTGAGCTTATGCAAGCAAACATGAAATCTAGCAGGTTTCTGAAGATAGTGAAGCCAAGTCAATCATGTTACATAAGGAGTCATGAATCCCATTCCACAATTTAAACCTTCTGTTAATGTCTTGAACATTTTCATAAATTTGTACACAGAAATCTTTCTTGCTTGTTCATTTTTGAAGTTACCCTTAAGAATAAGTACTTTTAGATCTTGCATGCTGTGTCCTGGTTCACAGAAGTGTTGGCCCACTGGTGTGTCCATTTTACCCTCATTAATTTTAAAGCGGTGATGGTTCATTCTTGTGCGCAGTTTTTTTCCTGTTTCTCCTACATAGATTCCTCTTGAGGGGCATTTCATGCAACGTATCATGTATACAACATTGGATGATTCACTTGAACATTTTCATAAATTTGTACTCAGAAATCTTTCTTGCTTGTTCATTTTTGATGAAAATTTCATTTTTTGATGAAAAGTGCCACCCCGGCCCCTGCTTGTGTATTATCATTACAGTTGAGCTTATGTGATTGGCACCATGTTTTAATTTGTGTCAGCCTCCAAAAGTCCATGGGAAATCTACCATGCAGTGCTTGGAGCTCTTGTAACGTTAGAAGCTTATTATCTTGCCATAGTTGGCCTAGAGCTACTAGATCTTCACCCTTCCAAGTTCCAAAGAATCCTCTCTCTAAACCTGGCAAGAACAAGGGGTAACCTTCTAGCGGGGACATGAGATAAAGGTGTGAACCAATTTGATTTTTTATTGGCTGAGTCTATCACTTTACGAGAATGCGTGACCCATGTAGGGCATAGGTCAGAAAAACCCCTCTTGTTACTTGGTACCCATTGGGCTTTGGCGAAGTATCTGCCCGCTAATGTTTTCTCTAGGAGTATCTGGCTTTTTGTTTTAAGTTCGTAAGCCCAGTCTAAGAGTCTGTTAAGAGCAATCGCTTTATAATAGGTCTTTGGATCTGGAAGGCCTAGACCTTCTGTTATTTTACTCCTTATTAGAACTGAGTAAGCTAATCTAGGTGGGCGTTTCCTCCATACAAATTGAATGAATAAGGTCTTCAATTTATTGAAAAAATGTTTTGATAGTGGGATGGAGATAGTATTTAGAAGGAAGAAAATCCTTGGCATAACGTTCATTTTTAAAATGCTTATACGCCCGAACCATGTGAATTGGTCCCTATCCCATCTTTGAAAATCTTTACCTAGGGTTTCCAGCATGGGTTGGAAGTTAAGGCCGTACAAATCTTTTAGTTCTTTAGGTAGCATGATGCCTAAATATTTTAATGCTTTCTCTCGGTATGGGAAAGGGAAGTTTTGTTGTATTTGTAGGACTTTATCCTGTGGGATGTTAATTGAAATGAACTCAGATTTAGATAAGTTGATTTTGAAGTTTGATATGGAGCTATAGGTCTGGAATTCTTGAAGTAAATTTGGTAGGGAAATGTGGGGTTCTGAAATATAGAAAAGAACATCATCGACGAAAGCTGATAATTTGCATTCCCTTTCTCCAACCCATGCGCCCTTTATATCTTGATTGCTTCGGATGCTTCGTAGCAGTGGTTCCAGTGACATTATGAATAAAAGAGGTGAAAGAGGGCAACCCTGCCTGGTGCCATTTCCCATAGCAAAGGGGTTAGACAAAATGCCATTAACCCTTACCTTAGCTCTGGGGGAGGAGTAAAGAGATAAGATCCATTTCACCATATTATTTTTAAGACCAATGTGCTGTATGACCCCTTTAAGTAGGGACCAGTTCACCCTATCAAATGCTTTCTCAGCATCTGTGGATAGTAGCATCAAGGGTGAACTGGTCTTGTGGGCCCAATGTATAAGATTGAGAGCCTTACTCGTGTTGTCTCTTGCCTCTCTCCCCTTCACAAAGCCTACTTGATCAACGTCTATTAAATTTGGGATATGGTCTCTCAGTCTATTTGCAATAACTTCAGAAAATTAGACTTCTAAATTTATGAGAGAAATTGGGCGATAACTTTGGCACCAGGCAGGGTCTTTTCCCTCCTTTGGGAGTACCGTGATATGAGCCTCTAGGCTTTGAGTAGGAAAAGTGTCTCCTTCCGCAAGATTGTTAAAGAACTTTGTAAGGGGATCAAGCAAGAGATGTGAAAATGTTTTAATATTTTTTCATTAACCCATCTGGGCCAGGGCTTTTGCCATTTGGGGTTAAATTTAGAACTTCTCCTACTTCTTCTGTTGAGATAGGGTGGTCTAACATAGAGCACGTTTTCTCTGACAGGTAGGGCATATGTACTTTTTGCAAGTACTGTTTTATTTTACGTTGAAGAGAATCAGTGTCAGACTGGGAAGGTTGCTCTTTGATATTATATAACTTAGAATAGTAAGCTCTAAAGATTTTCGCTATCTTTTGTGAGTGCATTTCTAGTTGTCCATTCACATCTCTTACTTGATGTACAAAAGTTCTTTCCCTTTTTTTGTTATTGCCCTAGCCAGTTGTTTTCCACTTTTGTTCCCATATTCAAATGCCCTAGCAATCCAGAGTCTTTGTTGTCTTTTAACCTTATCCTCCATTGCTTTTAAAAGTTTAGATTTGGCTTCTGTCACTAATCTGGCTCTATCTTCTGAACTCTGCTTTTTGTGCTCAAGCTCTAGTATTTCTAGGTTATCTAGCAAGTGCTTTATCCACGCCATTTCTTCCCTCTTTTTCCGTGCCCCTATTGCTATCAATTCTCCTCTAAACACTGATTTATGGCTCTCCAATATAATACCATCTTGCATTCCCTCTGTATAATTCTCCCTAAAAAAGTGTTTTACTGTGCTAGCTACTTTTTGGGACACTTCTATATCATCAAGTAAAGATTTGTTTAGTCGCCAATGCCTCTGAGAGCCAGGGATGTTCCCTAGGTCTACTGATATCCACACAGCAGAGTGGTCTGATATTGTAAGTGGTTCAATTTTTGCTGATTTGAGGGAACCCAGGTAAATCCCATCTATCCTGGTATATAATTTGTGAATAATATGTATAATTTTTGTCGAGGGGAAAGAGGTACCTCCAACCATCTATGAGATGGGCGGAACGCAGTAATTGTGAGTACCTTGTAATCAATCACCCCTGTGTCGTCATTTTACCAGAGGAGGAATCCATAGCTGGATTGCTAACCAGGTTGTGGTCTCCCCCTATAAACAAACAACCTTCCTTGAAACTAGATAGCTTGTTAAGCACCTTTGAAAGGAAGCCTGCTTGCTTAACATTTGGGGCATATATATATTGACGAAGGTGTATTTTTTACCTTCATGTTCCCCTTTTAAGCATCACATATCTTCACATATCGTCAATAAGGGTATCTGTTATTTTGATGGGACAGTCTCTGCTAAATGCAATAGCTACTCCCCTCGCTCTCCGGATCGGGGAGGAACCTAGGAACCATCTATCAAATTGGTTCAATGGTAGGCGTGGTGGATAATCTTTTTTTAAAAATACGTTTCCTGTAACATAACTACTTGGGGCGGATCCGTTTTAATTTTAGCCATAATTTGCTCCTCTTTACTGGAGACCCTAAGCCTCTGACATTATGGGACAATATCTTTAATTTACCTCCTGACATCTGGAGCCTGTGTAAAATTATCATATATATGACACTGACTTGTAAACAGAAAATCTATAACAGTAAAACGAATAACAAACCTATGAATACCAGTGAGCTCAGAGCTCATTATTTCCCTCATGACTAGGGAAACCCTATGGGGGTATATCTGCCGCATGACAGCTAGCAGGAACTCAGCCACAAGAGCATGTTGACACACTGAGTTAGGTTTCACTAGGGAGGGTTAATATTCGCAAGGAAAGGTGGCTGAAGAATCGAAGGTAGCCTCCTTGAGAGGAGTGTGTCTGTGCCTCTTTTCTATAGAGTATAAACTAGTATAGAGTATAAACTACCTGGTGCTACTGGTGCTAGCAGGGAGTGCCTGGTGTCATATATAACAGGTCAATACCAGCTAAGCCAGGTGTTTTAGGACATTCAGGAAAAAGTGAACGTGGGGTTTGTGCTGGAGTGCCTTTTCTCTTTTGGGCGGAAGGTGTGCGCTATTTCTCTCTTTGAGGTAAAGGTGGTACTTTCAAGATTTCGCGCCAGTCCTCAAAGTCTGTGTCTGGCAGTTCAAGCTTTTGAATAAACTCATCTAGATCATCCTTTGTGCGTAGGGTAGCCGATTTCCCTCCCACGTGTGCCATTAATGCAAAGGGGTGACCCCACTTGTATGTGCCTCCAGCCTTTTTGATCTCTTCCAAGAGGGGTTTAACGGCCTTTCGTTGTAGTAGCGTGCGCTTTGACAGATCAGAAAAGAGAGTAATCTTAGCTCCGTCAAAGTCCAGCTCATCTCTATCTCTCATTTTCTTGAATATGTTTTCAACGTCAGTAAAGCGCAGAAGTTTACAGATAACATCTCTCGGCTTTTGAGGGTCTGTGTTCTTAGGAAGAAGTGCTCTATGCACTCTCTCTATGTTAATAGGGCTTTGTGCAGGTTTTTCCAGAATTACATTGAAAATGTATGATTGTCGGTCGCAGTTCTTCTTGCCCCGTAGCCTCAGGAAGGCCCCTTATTCTTATATTTTTCCTCCTTGCTCTATTCTCGTAATCGTCTAATTGTGTCTTCAGTGTTTCTAAGTCTAAGTCTTGGGCCTTAGTGCAATCGTGTATTGCCACCATTGCTGTCAGGGAGGTTTCTTCCCTTTCCTCTATGGAGGCCACTCTCTGGCCAATACTGACCATGTCTTTGTGTAAGTCATCGAACTCACAGCGAAAAGATTTCTCAAGCCATGAAGCAAATTAATCTAGGTCTTTTGAGTGGGGAGGCCATAAATGTAATCCCTTAGCTCAGCGTCCATATAGGGGCCTTTAGAGTGGTGCGGGGAAGCTAACTGATGTGCTGCTTCTTTGTCACCTCGTGCACAATCACCCACCTCTGATCATATATCGAAGCCCTCTTCTTCAGAATCTGTATGGTAGAGTTGTTTTCTGCTGTTCTGTCCTCTTGTGCGCACTAGAGAGAGTCGGGGAGCTTCTATCTCTGGGGATTCCTCATCACACCCTGAGTGCTGTGCATCTCTGTCCTGCGCCATCTTAGACAGCATGGCGTGGTCCGGCCTCCCGTCCTGGAAGTAACGGCGTATTTGGTGAGTGTCTGAAGCCGCTTTGTCTCCTCTCTTGCCTCCTCTGCCCTTCTTGGTTGTCATGTTCCTCTGTGGAGGGTCTTTATTTTCCCATAGTTCGCTTCTGATGCGGTGCAGTGGTGTGTCTAACGGAGGAGCTCTCTCAGCTGCGTCCTCTCTCCACCATGGCTAGCCACGCCCCGGGGGGGGGGGGGGCTTGGCTATTGATTACAAAAGTTGGCATCCATTGACATTTCTTTAAAAACCATTAAAAAAGGGTTTGCATAAAATACATATTTTTGGGCAACTATGTTGCCAGTGATGCCTTATGCCATGACACTGTCCAGGTTTTTGTACACTCTGTACACCTTTTTTAAAGAAACTAACTGAAGAGATGCCCTGCCATTAAAGTGAATGGGGTTTGCCGCAAATGTTCGGTTTGCAAATTTTCAAGGTAAAATTTGTGAATGGTCCGTGAACGTTAGTTCACAATGTTAGCCCAATACTATTTAATAAGATCCCCATGAGCATACCAACTGGGTAAACATGAACTGCAGTCAACATGACATGACAGATAAAAATGTTCCCTGTGCATGGTAGGGCTCAGGGTGAACTAGTTGGGATAGCTGGGTGGGAAATACTGGGGGTCTTCTAGGCAACTGAAGCTCAAGATATTTTTCCATTTTGCTTCTCCAAAAAATTAATAATGCTGGCCCTTCATTGATGTAAATCCAGAAAAGTAGTATGGGCACAAAGGCATGCAATACATTTTACTTTCTGCTTCAACTAGCTGAATCAACTAGCTGATCAGGGGTGCTTGGATACCCCTTTTCAAAATCCGGGTTGACCGGGATCCGGATACCCAGATATCCGGGTCCAGACCGGATATCCGGATCCGAACTGTTGGGTATCCGAATAGAATCGGGTATCCGACCCTACTATCCGGGGTATATGGGCAAATTCGGATATCCGGGTAGAAAACCCGGAAGTGGCCCTTTAAATTGCTTTAAGAATGTTGTTGAGGGTAAATAAGGGATGTAGCATAATTATTTTTTAAAGGGAAACAATAACTGATGATGTGGGGACTTAAAATCCCCCCCCCCCCAAAAAAAAAAATGGCTGTCAATGAACATCAGGCCTAGGTTTCAGACAGCGGTCGTGCAGCCCACATTGTGTCCAAAGTCCAACATGCAAAGTGCCATGTGCAAAGTGCCAAGTAGAGATGGCCCGAATGGTTCACTGGCGAACGGTTCCAGGCGAACTTCGGGTGGTTCGCCTTCGCTGGCGAACTTTCCCGGAAGTTCGATTCGCCCCATAATGCTCTATGAGGGTCAACTTTGACCCTCTACATCACAGTCAGCAGGCATATTGTAGCCAATCAGGCTACACTCAGCCCTGGAGCCACTCCCCCCTTATATAAGGCAGGCTCCGCCGGCCATTACACTCACTCGTGTGGCTGCAATAGTCAGATTAGGGCGAGCTGCTGCAGATTGTTTCTCCTAGGGAAAGATTAGTTAGGCTCTTGGCTTGTTAGCTTGCTCCTGGCTCAATCTTATTGCTGTAATAGCACCCCACAACAGCTCTTTTCAGAGCTAATCCTGTTCTTATGATCTTTTTTTTTTCTTCTGTGTGTCCCACTGACACTTGTGTTGCATACACAGCCTTGATAATTCATACTGTGTGTGTGCCACTGCCAGCGGCCCAGCACATTCAGTGACTACCTGTGTGTGTGACAGGGAGCTGCACATTGCAATACCCAGTACTGCATATACCCAGTACATGTTGTGTTTAGTTAACCCAGCTCATCACTGCATATACCTACCTTTGTGTTGAGTGAACCCACCTCACTGCATCTACCTAGCTGTTGTGTTGAGTGAACCCACCTCACTGCATATAACTACCATTTGTGTTCAGTGAACCCACCTCACTGCATATAACTACCTTTTGTGTTCAGTGAACCCACCTCACTGCATATAACTACCTTTTGTGTTCAGTGAACCCACCTCACTGCATATACCTAGCTGTTGTGTTGAGTGAACCCACCTCAATGCATATAACTACCTTTTGTGTTCAGTGAACGCAACTCATTGCATATAACTACCTTTTGTGTTCAGTGAACCCACCTCACTGCATATAACTACCTTTTGTGTTCAATGAACCCACCTCACTGTATATAACTACCTTTTGTGTTCAGTGAACCCACCTCACTGCATCTACCTAACTGTTGTGTTCAGTGAACCCACCTCACTGCATCTACCTACCTTTTGTGTTTAGTGAACCCACCTCACTGCATATAACTACCTTTTGTGTTCAGTGAACCCACCTCACTGCATATACCTAGCTGTTGTGTTGAGTGAACCCACCTCACTGCATATAACTACCTTTTGTGTTCAGTGAACCCACCTCACTGCATATACCTAGCTGTTGTGTTGAGTGAACCTAACTCACTGCATATAACTACCTTTTGTGTTCAGTGAACCCACCTCACTGCATATACCTAGCTGTTGTGTTGAGTGAACCCAGCTCACTGCCTATAACTACCTTTTGTGTTCAGTGAACCCACCTCACTGCCTATAACTACCTTTTGTGTTCAGTGAACCCACCTCACTGCATATACCTAGCTGTTGTGTTGAGTGAACCCACCTCACTGCATATAACTACCTTTTGTGTTGCGTGAACCCACCTCACTGCATATACCTAGCTGTTGTGTTGAGTAACCCCAACTCACTGCATATAACTACCTTTTGTGTTCAGTGAACCCACCTCACTGCATATAACTACCTTTTGTGTTCAATGAACCCACCTCACTGCATATACCTAGCTGTTGTGTTCAGTGAACCCACCTCACTGTATATAACTACCTTTTGTGTTCAGTGAACCCACCTCACTGCATATACCTAGCTGTTGTGTTGAGTGAACCCACCTCACTGCATATAACTACCTTTTGTGTTCAGTGAACCCACCTCACTGCCTATAACTACCTTTTGTGTTCAGTGAACCCACCTCACTGCATATACCTAGCATCCCCCCGAGATGGACAAAATGGACAAACCAGGTAAAGGAAGAGGTAGAGGCAGACCCAGAGGAAGGCCACCTGGCACGGGCAGGTCTGTGCGAGGTCGTGTTGTTGTGATATCGTGCAGCCCTGGCCCAAAGTACAGTGCTCAGAAGAAGGCACATGCCATCACTTCCCAAGATTGTCAGGACGTGCTTGACTATTTAACACAGAACACCTCATCTCCTGCAGCCACCAGCGCTACTACAAGCACCACATCCGCTTCATTTGACACTTCGTAGGAGTTATTTGGTGTGGAAATCACTGATTCACAGCCAATACTGCTACAACAAGATGAAGGCGCTAAGCAAGTTACACCACCTCATACATCTTAGTTAGGTGGAGATAGTATGGACGTAACGTGTGAGGAGGGGGATGATGAAGTACCTGGTGTTGGTGCAGTTTTGGAGGTGTCTGAGGGAAGCGAAGCTGGACAGGAGGATTATGATGACGATTATACCGATGCCACGTATGTTCCCAATAGAGGAGATGACCAGGGGGACAGTTCAGAGGGGAAGTCAGAGAGGAGTAGGAGGAGACGAGTCCATGAAAGAAGCAGAGGGAGCTCGTCCTCAGAAACAGCTGGGGACAGTGTCTGGCACCATGTATCGCCACCTATGGACAGCCAGCCAACATGCCCTTCAACGTCAGCTGCTGATGCCACCATAGTGCCATCACCCCAGGGGGGCTAAGCGGTTTGGAAATGTTTTAATGTGTGTGCCTCAGATCGGAGCAATGCCATCTGTTGTCTCTGCCTCCAAAAATTGAGCCGTGGAAAGCCCAACACTCACGTAGGGACAAGTGCCTTACGAAGGCACCTGGAGAAAAGGCACAAACAGCTAAGGCAAGAACACCTGAGGAAAAGCAGAACTCAAAAGACAAGCCATCCTCCGCCTCCTCTTCCTCCTTCACGTGCATCATCTTCAGCCGCTTTCTCCCTTGCACCTTCACAGCCACCCTCCTCCACACTGCCTATGCCCTTGAGCAGTTCCTGCTCCTCTGCCCACAGCAGCCAGGTGTCCGTGAAGGAAGTCTGAGTGGAAGAAGCCAATTTCTGCCAGTCACCCTCTTACCCGGCGTCTGACAGCTGGCGTGGTGGCACTATTAGCTTGCCAGCTATTACCATACAAGATGGTGGAGTCTGAGGCTTTCTGTAAATTTGTGGCCATTGGGACACCGCAGTGGAAGATACCAGGCCGCAATTATTTTTCAAAAAAGGCCATACCCAAACTCTACCGTGCAGTTGAGAGGCAGGTGGTGTCATCTCTGGGGAAGAGCGTTGGGTCAAGGGTCCACCTGACAACGGATGCCTGGTCTGCCAAGCACGGGCAGGGCCGCTACATTACGTACACAGCCCATTGGGTCAACCTGGTGACCAATGGCAAGCAGGGAGTACGTGGCTGCGTGGTGGACTTGTGACACCTCCACGGCTTGCAGGCAGGGCTCCTGCCACCTCCTCTCCTTCTCCTCCTGCTACATCCTCTTTGCTGTCATCCTCCTCCTCCTCCTTGGCTGAGTGGCCATTCAACTCTAGTGGTGCTGCCATCTTCTCCTCTCCAGCTACACAGCCCCATCTCCCCAGAGCCTACGCTGCATGCCAGGTACGACGGTGTCACGCCATTTTAAACATGTCTTGCCTCAAAGCAGAGAGTCACACTGGACCAGCTCTCCTGGCTGCTCTTAACAAAGAGGTGGAGCAATGGCTGACCCCACACCATCTGGAGATTGGCCACGTGGTGTGTGACAACGGCAGCAATCTCCTTTCCGCTTTGAATTTGGGAAAGCTGACACATGTACCCTGCATGGCACATGTGCTGAATCTGGTCTTTCTAAGATTTGTGTCAAAATACCCAGGCTTAGAGGACGTCCTGAAGCAGGCCAGGAAGTTGTGTGGGCATTTTAGGCGGTCTTACACGGCCATGGCACGCTTTGCGGACATTCAGCTGAGAAACAACTTGCCGGTGAGACGCTTGATATGCGATAGCCCGACTCGCTGGAATTCGACCCTGCTCATGTTCTCTCGCCTGCTAGACCAGGAGAAAGCGGTCACCCAGTACCTGTACAATTACAGTAGAAGGACACAATCTGGGAAGATGGGGATGTTGTGGCCCAACAACTGGACATTGATGCGAAATGCAAGCAGGATCATGCGGCCGTTCGAGGAGGTGACCAACCTGGTGAGTCGCGCTGAAGGCACCATCAGCAATTTGATCCCCTACGCTTACTTCCTGGAGCGTGCCGTGCGTAGAGTGGTGGATAAAGCTGTGGAGGAGTGTGAAGAAGAACAGTTACGGTAGGAGGAGTCGTGGGAGCAATTTTCATCCGAACCAGATGTTTTCTTAACACTTGCGGCAGCACAGAGGGGGAAGGAGGAGGAAGAAGAGGAATCGTGTGGGGAAGAAGAGGAGTCAGACTCGAATGATGAGGAAGGTGTTTCTGTGGAGGAGGAAGAGGCGGCGGCAGAAGAACAACTGCAGCAGCCGTCACAGGGGGCTTGTGCTGCTCCACGTTCCCGTGGTATTGTTTGTGGCTGGGGGGAGGAAGAGGACTTACACAACGTCACTCAGGAAGAGCAAGAGGAGATGGATAGTACGTCTGGATCCGACTTTGTGCAGATGGCCTCTTCCATGTTGTCCAGCCTGTTGAGGGACACCCGTATAAAAAAACTCAAGGGGAATGACCTATACTGGGTGGCCACGCTACTAGACCCTCGGCACAGGCACAAAGTGGCGGACCTGTTACCAACTCAACAGAAGGCGGAATGGATGCAGCACTTGCAGAACAAGCTGGCAAGTATGCTTTACCATGCATTTAAGGGTGATGTCACACCACAATGCAAAGGTACCATTGCCAGTAATCCTCCTCCCATGTCCACGCAGGCAAGGACAGGACACTCCAGTGATCTCATGTTGATGTCGGACATGCGGACATTCTTTAGTCCAACGCCTCGCCGTAGCCCTTCTGAATCCACCCTCCAACAATTCCTGGACCGGCAAGTAGCCGACTACCTGGCCTTAACTGTGGATGTAAACACTGCAAGCAGCGACGATGAACCCTTGGACTACTGGGTGCGCAGGCTTGACCTGTGGCCAGAGCTGTCCCAATTTGCCATCCAACTTCTCTCTTGCCCTGCCGCAAGCGTCCTGTCAGAAAGGATCTTCAGTGCAGCTGGAGGCATTGTCACTGAGAAGAGAAGTCGCCTAAGTCACAACAGTGTTCAGTACCTCACCTTTATCAAAATGATTGAGGCATGGATCCCGGAGGGCTACTGCCCACCCGAAGACTAAGTCAGTCCCCACATACAGCATCTCTGCCTGCAGGCCGCTTGCCTTCTCCGTCACCACCAACAGGATCCAGGACTCCAGGTGGATTCCTGAATTTTTAAGGCCGCTGCTAGCAGCGGCCACTATACTAATTTTTCAGGTGCGTGTACATGCCTGCCTAATTTTTCTGGCTGCACTGCTGGTGGCTGAAACAACAAAACAAAAGGCATGTACATGTGCCCATTCCACTTCATGATCATTACCTTGCCGCGGTGAAGGGGCTTGTGTATCACAATGAAGCAATGACCGTTGGCTATATGAATGTCTTGGGTGGGGGGTGGCACACCAAAGATAATAAGGTCGTTGCTTCATTTTGGTCAGACCAAATTTGATCAGCTGGACAGTCACAGTTGTTCTATCATTGAGCTACCACAGCCCGGCGACCACATGGGCTGGAAAACCGCCACGGCCTGCAATCTGGCCATGTTGCGCACCAGTCCAGCACGGCCGTCACTACGCAAACAGCCATTTGCGGTGCATTACACAGTGAGTTTGGTGTGTCAGTGTGAAGCAGTACTCTAATTACACGCCCTGATTGATGTATATGTTACGGCCAGAACCCGAAGTTTGGCCAGAACTAGAAGTGGCCGGCCACTTCGGGTTCTGGCCGGCCAATGTGCGAACTGGCCGCTGCGCTGCGGCCAATGTGAGAAATGCAACAATTCCTGTAAGGTTAATGTGATGTTGTGGCCGCAGCGCAGCGGGCAAATGTATCACATCTTACTTTATTCAATGAAATTAAGCCGCCCGGCTTTTTCTCTGCCTCTCTCTCCTCCCCCCGCCTCTCTCTCCTTCTCTTATGGCCAGCCGGAGGGGACACGCGTGTCCCCGAGAGTCGTTCCTCGCGGCAGGAGAGCAGAGCGGGGAGGCTGCAGACATTGCTTCTGCCAGCACCCGCTCTGCAAGAACGGCAGGATTCCCCTGCCGCGACGAACGACTCTGGAGGGGACACGCGTGTCCCCGCCGGCTGCCCATAGGAGAGCGAGAGAGGCGGGGGGAGGAGGAGAGAGAGGCGGGGGGGAGGAGGAGAGAGAGGCAGAGAAAAAGCCGGGCGGCTTAATTTCATTGAATAAAGTAAGATGTGATACATTTTCCCGCTGCGCTGCGGCCACAACATAACATTAACCTTACAGGAATTGTTGCATTTCTCACATTGGCCGCAGCGCAGCGGCCAGTTCGCACATTGGCCGGCCAGAACCCGTAGTGGCCGGCTACTTCTAGTTCTGGCCAAACTTCGGGTTCTGGCCGTAACATATACACATGCAAGATGTTTGAAAGCACTTTAGGCCTGCAATTTAGCATTCAATGTGATTTCTGCCCTTAAAACGCTGCTTTGTGTCAAATCCAGATTTTTTTCCCCGGGACTATTGGCGTGTATGCCACTCCGCCATGCCCCACTCCAGGTGTTAGACCCCTTGAAACATCTTTTCCATCACTTTTCTGGCCAGCATGAGTGTTTCCAGTTTTCAAAGTTCGCCTCCCCATTGAAGTCTATTGCGGTTTGTGAAAGTTCGCGCGAAGCAAACCTTCCGCGAAAGTTTGCGAACCGAAAATCGGAGGTTCGTGACATCTCTAATGCCAAGTGAAAAGTGCAAAGTGCCACGTGCAAACACGTGAAAAGTGCAAAGTGCCATGTGCAAAGTGTCAAGCAGGGCCGGTTTAAGCAACAATGGGGCCCCAGGGCAAAATAAACCTGGGGTCCCCCCCAACATATACCCCGGAACAAAAATCGACATTAGGGGACCTTTTTTGCAGCTGGTATAGTCAGGGTGTGAAGTCCCAATCGGTCAGAGCTCCACATTCTGGCTATCCCAGCCTGCATGGGGGACAAGGGGTTAAAAAGTTTCAGGAGGGGGGACCCCACATAATTTTTTTTTTAAATTCCCACACTCTAAACATAAAAAAAAAATGGGAAAATAGGAAAGAATGCCAGGGATCTACATACAGCCATATTACGGCTGTATAGCGATCCCTGACCAAAGTGCTGCAGCTGTGTATGGGCCCCCTGGAAACCGGGTCAGGAAATTTATTGCGCTTTCGTTTGATGCATGTAAAATTACACTACCGTTAGGTTTGCTACTAAAAGTGACATTTACCGCATTTAAAAGTATACTTTTTTCCTTTGAAACTTTAAAATCGATTTTCTCAAAAACTATAAGGCTAATTTGAAAAAAAATGTTTTCCTCTTGTGGACACTGGGGGCCCCTACAAGCTCTGGGGCCCTGTGGCAGCTGCCTCCTTTGCCTATATGGTAGCGCCAGCCCTGGTGCCAAGTGCCACGTGCAAAGTCCCATGTGCCAAGTGCCACGTGCAAAGTGCCATGTGCAAACACGTGCAAAGTGCAATGTGCCACGTACAAAGTGCAAAGTGCCACGTGCAAAGTGAAAAGTGCAAAGTGCCATGTGCAAAGTGCAAACACATGCAAAGTGCCACATGCCATGTGCAAACACGTGCAATGTACCAAATGCCACGTGTGAAGTGCCACGTGCAAAGTCCCATGTGCAAAGTGCGAAGTGCAAAATGCCACGTACGAACACGTGCAAAGTGCTACGTGCAAAGTGCAAACACGTGCAAAGTGCCACGTGTCACATGCAAACACGTCCAAAGTGCCAAGGGCAAAATGCCACGTGCGAACACGTGCAAAGTGCCACGTGCAAAGTGAAAACACGTGCAAAGTGCCACGTGCCACATGCAAACACGTGCAAAGTGCCACGTGCAAAGTGCCAAGCAGCAAGTGCAAAGTGCCACGTGCAAAGTGGCACTTTACACTTTGCACATGGCACTTTGCACTTGTTTGCACATGGCACTTTGCACTTGGCACTTTGCACTTGGCACTTTGCATGCGGCACTTTGCACGTGGCACTTTGCACGTGGCACTTTGCACTTGACACTTTGCATGTGGCACTTTGCAAGTGGCACTTTGCACGTGTTTGCACGTGGCACTTTGCACGTGTTTGCACGTGGCACTTTGCACATCTTTGCTCATGGCACTTTGTACTTTGCACTTTGCAAGTGTCACTTTGCACGTGTTTGCACATGGCACTTTGCACGTGTTTGCACGTAGCAGGCAGCAGCTGGCCTGGTGTGTGCACAGCACACACACAAACACATAGCAGCTGCAGCAGCACTGCAGCAAACACTAAATGTCACACTATGACATCAATCAAGCTAATGAACGATTTAACTATAGTGTAGTAATAGTGAAGGGGTTAATCACTGAACAGCTTATCACTGTGTACAGCCCTTGGCCCAGCAGCACTGCAGCACACACTAACTGTCACACTATGAGACATCAATCAAGCTAATTAATGATTTAACTATAGAGTAGTGAAATGGTTAATCAATGAACAGCTTTAGGTTTATAACTGTGTACAGCCCTTTGTAGGCCAGCAGCACAAGGGCATGTCTCGCAGTGTTCATTCAGCAAGCCAGGATGATCTGTCTCATCATGGCAGCCCTCCCTATTATGCAGGGGGGCTGGCCAGTGTTCCTTTCTGTGATTGGGTGCCAGGGCTTAGGTTGGGAGGCCTCTGATTGGCTCAATGAGGTCAGGTGGTGCTGGCCTGGGTTCCCCTCTGTGATTGGTTGCTAGGGCTTCTGCTGGGAGCCCTCTGATTGGCTCCAGGATGTCATCACCTTAGGTACAGTGAAAAGTGCCATGTGCAAAGTGCAAACACATGCAAAGTGCCACGTGCAAAGTGCCATGTGCAAAGGGCCAAGCACCACGTGCAAAGTGCTACGTGCAAAGTGCCACATGGCACTTTGCACGTGTTTGCACATGGCACTTTGCACTTGGCTGTTTGCACGTGGCAATTTGCACATGTTTGCTCGTGGCACTTTGCACGTGTTTGCACGTAGCAGGCAGCAGCTGGCCTGGTGTGTGCACAGCACACACACAAACACATAGCAGCTGCAGCAGCACTGCAGCAAACACTCTAAATGTCACACTATGACATTAATCAAGCTAAGGAACGATTTAACTATAGTGTAGTGATAGTGAAGGGGTTAATCACTGAACAGTTTATCACTGTGTACAGACCTTGGCCCAGCTGCACTGCAGCACACACTCTAAAGGTAGCCATACACTGGTCGATTTGCCATCAGATTCGACCAACAGATAGATCCCTCTCTGATCGAATCTGATCAGAGAGGGATCGTATGGCTACCTTTACTGCAAACAGATTGTGAACCGATTTCAGCCTGAAACCGTTCACAATCTGTTGCGGTGGTGGTGCTGCCGCCCCCCCCCCCCCCCGCATACATTACCTGCTCCGCCGGCGCGACTGCCCCCGGTCACTGCTGCTCCGTCTCCGCTCTGGTCTCCAGGTCCGGCATGCTTTACTTCTTCCTGCCCGGCAGGAAGTTTAAACAGTAGAGCGCCCTCTACTATTTAAACTTCCTGCTGGGCAGGAGGAAGTGAAGCATGCCGGACCCGGAGACCAGACCAGAGCGGAGACGGAGCAGCGGTGACCGGGGGCAGTCGCGCCGGGGGAGCAGGTAATGTATTGCTGCTCTATTGCGTTGGTCGTCGGGCACTCGAACGCCGCTAGCGACGCGCTCCCTACCCGCAGGCGATTGACGGTAATTTTCCGCATGGAGCGATAGACGGGATCGGACGAAATGGATCGAAATTCAGCGTGTAGCGGAAACGATGTGACAGCAGATTCGATCCCAGTGATCTAATCTGCTGTGGATCTGGAGGGAATCGGCCTAGTGTATGGCCAGCTTAACTGTCACACTATGAGACATCAATCAAGCTAATTAACGATTTAACTATAGAGTAGTGAAGGGGTTAATCAATGAATAGCTTTCGGTTTATAACTGTGTACAGCCCTTTGTTGGCCAGTAGCACTAGGGCATGTCTCGCAGTGTGCATTCAGCAAGCCAGGACGATCTGTCTCATCATGGCAGCCCTCCCTATTATGGGGGGGGGGACTGGCCAGTTTTCCTTTCTGTGATTGGGTGCCAGGGCTTAGGCTGGGAGGCCTCTGATTGGCTCAATGAGGTCAGGTGGTGCCGGCCTGGGTTCCCCTCTGTGATTGGTTGCTAGGGCTTCTGCTGGGAGCCCTCTGATTGGCTCCAGGATGTCATCACCTTAGTTACAGTATTTCGGATCCGGATATCCGCGAATATCCACGGATATCCAAATTATGCACCCAACTATCCGCAGATAGCTATCCGGATTTGGGCCCAACTATCTGGAATCCGAATACGATCCGGATAGGCCTAAAAAGTTTGGATATCCGGGTTACCCGGATATCCGGAATCAGGATGAGCACCCCTGTAGCTGATGGCCTGGCGTTGCCTGGGTATGCATCTGGCTTAATTCAATATTCCTTTTAAAAATCAATAGGTGAATTGTGATTGGCTTTTGTAGGCTCCACCCTCTTTTCTGAATATTAATCCTAGTCACCAGTGACCAACTGTGCAAAGTTTGAGAACCATACCATTAACAATGTAAGAATTGCTGCGGTGTACATTTTCCTTGTGAAATTTGTATTTTTCTCTGCCCACTTTTTGGTTATGGGGATAATAAAAAGTATCCTATATGTTATTTCAAGTAATGTACTATGTGTGTGCCAAATTGCATTTAAATCCGTTCAGCCATTGTTGCGTGATTGAGTAACATACATACAAACTTTCACATTTAAAATATATTTGTGAGATTAGGCAAACAGAGACAGGGGAATTATGGGGTTCTTAAGAACAATATTTAGTGGCATTTAGTATACTGATCACACATGTTTATATAGAATTTTGATTTTGTTTTAATATAGAGTAACGATCTGAATCACATTCCAGATGCTGGCCATTGCTTACGTTCACTCAATATTCACTTACTTTTCAACTCCTCAAGTACAATTATGCGCTTTCATTTTTTTGGTAGAAAATCATATTTTGTTACCTGCTGCATGCATGTTAGCTGTATTTCACTTACAAAGTAAGCAAAAAATAATCTGCCTTGAGTTGCATCTTGTAACTCATATCTGAGCATACCTGATACAATCCCACAGCAGAACAGTTGCCCCTGTATTACAGATGGACTATTAATGCTTAAATATCATGAATAAAGGTGCCGATACACTCGTCAGATTAGCAGCAGATAGATAAGAAATGCATCTGATGATCTATCTGATGCGTTTTTAGAACATTTTTTACCAGGATAGAATTCCAATAGATTTCAGTTTGAAATCTATTGAAATTCGATCTGATGGCATTTTTTTGCCATTAGATTTCCATTAGGGCCAATGCAAAATGATAAGCAATCTCATCAGATCGACCTAGATTTTCCACCCTGCCAGTTCGATGGAAATCCATCGAAATCGATCGAAATCGGCCGTCGATCGGTCGATTGGCCAACCGATTTGTAATCGATCGATTTAGATCGATCGGTCGGCCAGAAAATCGGCTGAGAGTATGGGCCCCTTTAATCTGTTTGCTTGCTGGAAAAAAAAATCTCCCAAAGTACAAGACAGTTTTTCACACTGTGACACCCATAATTGTATAGTAATAAAACAGTGTTCAGTACTAATATACCTGAAGGATCTTGAGAGGTCATATTTCCTTGTTGGGCTATTTCCCCACTGTAAAGTACATTCAAATTTGTATAGTAAACCCCCAAGGAGTTCATGTCTTCCAAAAAAGACTCAAATCCATCCAGGAGTGGGAAGTCAGGTTTCAGCTGCCCCATGTCACCTCTGTAATAAAGAAAAATAATGTTCTGAAAGTTATTTGCTTTGGTAACTGGATGAAATAAGTTGAAGGTTCATAAATAATATTTCCAATACATGCGTCTTGATGATATTCAAAAATAGACTGAAAAGGATTTTTAAGTGAGGGTTTTTTAATACTCACTATGTCTTCATAATATAAAGTCAATGATTACAAGTCTTCACAGCAAAACAAAAGTAGTTATAAGTAATTTCAAACAATAAAAAGATTACAAATATAATAGTATAAAGTCTTCTGTGTGTGCTGGTGACACGTAGAGTGTCCAGTTAAAGATGACAGCGTGTTCCTTCTGATATGTGTGTGTGAATGTGTGAGTCAATGTGTCCCCTCCTACTGATTTAAATACCTCAGCAGCTGATACAAAATCCAGAATCTACTGTGGTCAATTTTCCTATTTAGGCAATTTAATTTTACATGATAGTACACTCCTCCTCCTCCTTTTCTAAATAGCATCTGCTGATCTCATGAGATTCATATGCATGAGGATACCAATTACCGTATACTTTGTCATAGTAATACCTCTTTAAGCTCAGCCGTTTGATGGCAGCTAACAACTGCTTCAACCATCTCTGTCTTTCTGCCCAAAAGGTCAGATTCTTCTACTGTAAATAACTTGACAGTGTCTCAAGTCACACAGGGGAAGGGAATTCTCTTTCTTCAGCAGTCTCTGAAACTGTTCTTTCAGCCAAGGATGAGGACACTTTAAAAACCAAATATAAATACATATCCATATATTTGACTTGATCATTAATTATGGTAACAAATACTTCATTATTGATTGATGGATCCATCTCAATCAAGATCTTTATCGAATATATCCATATATACATGCATTAATTATATAACATATGTTCCCCTGTATTGAAATTAATTAATATTTCAATAATACAACCACATTCATTCTTCATTTACATCACAATTGTATCTCAATCATTCTGGTTTCAAGAGATTAGCCAAAGATATTTCCTTCCTCAGTATTTTCACTGACAGTTAATTTACCAATTTTCCTTTGAACTAATGTTTTGATATACTCTTCACCCTTTTTAATTTCAATTTTCATTAATTTATAAAATGTCTTAATCTTAAATGCTAAGACTATTTATTTGGCATATTATACAAAGTAACACTATTATAAACAAAATCATTATGGGATGTAACAATACATTTCCTGCAGCTGACATTACTGAAGTTTTTCCTAAAGTACTTATTGATTTTTTCAAACTATTCCAAAAAGATGTTCTAGAAAATGTAATAAAAGCATGCTCTACATTTTCCAATACTCCTTGCTGATGGTTAAATTTAATTTCCACTGCATGTAATTCTTTTGATAAGGCAGATAATAATCCTTTGTCTTTAATTATTTCTTTTGTCCACTTATCCCAAGGAAATTCATTAATTTGTGAAACATTATATTGTATAGGGAAACTATCAAAACTATTTTCAAACCATTGTTCCATTCCATGTATCAAATTTGCAAGATAATTTTGGCATATTGGATATCTTGTGGAAATTTTCCAACTTGAAATATTAAACTTCCAAACAATTATCACAAATCTACCTTCTCTCAACAGTGGTTTGGTCTGGAAATGATTGAATTGAAAAGGACTCGCTTTGTAAAAATTTGTATCATTACAAATGGTTCTTTCATGAGATTTCACTGTGATTTGAGTCATATCACATTTGGTAGGGAATCCTTGTAGAGTAATACAACATTTATAGATTCCACTATCTTCCATAGCCACTTCTTTTAAATAATAAACCAATTTAGAATTTATCCATTTTACACTCCCTTTAGCACCTTGGTTAACCACCCTTATAAAAATTTCCTAGAAATTCATTATTTTTACTCCATGTTAAAGTTGCATTTGGAGGTAACAATACACTAGTACTGCATATCAGCTGTATATCATTATAACCCTCTTTTACTTCTAAGGAACGTGGCATAACTTTAATCTCTGGATACTCTATATTTGTCACAGTCAAATTAATTTTTATATTTGCTATTACATCTCCTCTAGATATTTGAAATTTCCAAAATCTATTGATATCTCCTTCAACATCACTTTTAATTGCATTACTGTCAGGAAATAAGAATACCATTACACCTTGGGACAATAAAACATCCTTTTCCCCTTTTTCCCCTTTCATATACTCACTCCCAGTTCCTTTGGTAAAATTTCCAGACCAAATTACTGTGTCATTGCCCTTGATTTGTACGTACCAGAAATTAAATTCAGTTAAACTACAACTTGTATTTCCTGTCATATCATTATGGATATATCGTCCTGTCAATTTAGTGAATACATTTCTTGATTCTATCAATGCTTGGACATCTATATTTGTAGTATGTTGGAAAAACAATTGTAAACAACAATCATTATCATTTTTGGTATCTACAGTACTTTCTTTAACCTATTTTGGTTCCTGGACGTAGAAACTACGTCCAGGAACCATGCGCGCTACCGCGCGCTTCCACGGCCGATCGCGCTCGTGCACGCGCCCTCACGGCCCACAGTTCGTTAGCCAGGCAATCAGTGAATCTGGCTATGTTGCCCGATCACTGATTCCTCTCCCCCGCTGAAAAAGCGACAGCTTCTCTCGGAAGCTGCACCTTTTCTGGCTGTTACCTCCCCCATGCGTCGTTCTAAGCGTGTGTTACGCTTAGAGTGACGTCATGTAAACAAACTCATGGCTGTCATCTTGTGGCCAAAAAGTAATACTACAACTAAAAGTAAAAAAAAAAAAATCAACACACATTTACATTATAAACCTATTGTTTACATCCCACCCTCCCAAAACTACCCAAATAAAATGTTTAATATAAAAAAAAACAAAAAAACATTACAATAAAAAAAAACCATGTAAATATTTACCTAAGGGTCTAAACTTTTTAAATATCAATGTAAAGATGAAATATTTCTATATTTTTTTAAACTTGTAAATAGTGATAGATGCAAAACAGAAAAAATGCACCTTTATTTCCAAATAAAATATTGTCGCCATACATTGTGATAGGGACATAATTTTAACGGTGTAATAACCGGGACATATGGGCAAATACAATACGTGAGTTTTAATTATGGAAGCATGTATTATTTTAAAACTATAATGGCTGAAAACTGAGAAATAATCAATTGTTTCCGTTTTTTTCCTGTTAAAATGCATTTACAGTAAAGTGGCTCTTAGCAAAATGTACCCCCCAAAGAAAGCCTAATTGGTGGCGGAAAAAACAAGATATAGATCAGTTAATTGTGATAAGTAGTGATAAAGTTATAGGCTAATGAATGGGAGGTGAACATTGCTCAAGTGAAAACGACGGAACGCGAATGGGTTAAAAAATTCTTCATAAGAATTGCCTTTTCCTCTGGATATTGTATTTTCCTTTATCGAAACTTCAGAGCTTAAGTTTGTTTCTTCAGCTTGCACAGTCACTGTCAAACAATGGATCACTGAAGTAATCAAAGTCACATAGAAAGTAAATGTTAGGAAAATGTTAATCAGTCCTTTTCCATTAGTTGCTTTGTCTCTCATGGCATCCCCCTTTAATCCTTTCTTTGGATCAATCTCCTTCCGCTTGGATTTATGTCCAGACATGATACCTGCAAAACAAATGCAGCATCATTATTTTGTAATTTGCATTGATCTACATGAACCCACATTTCTTGCTGCCTACAAACATTTTTAGCAGAGATTTGAGGTCTTTTAATTGTAATCATTACTTGACCCAATGTATCAATGATCTCAAAAGGACCTTCCCAATTACTGTGCCATGGTCCTGTTTTTTTAAACATCTTGACCATCACCAATGCCCCTTTCACAAATTTTGAATTATGAGGTGGCACCATTTTCTGCATATGAGATGCAGCATGTGGCAAAATTGTATTTAAATTTTCCTGCAACAATTGTAGCCATTTAGATTTTTCTATAGCCTCTCTGTGTGGACTAGACAACCTTGGTTCCTGTGGAAATAAAAGTGGCATTTTCCTTCCTGTCATTAACTCAAAAGGAATGTATTTAGTAGTTGCATTAGGTGTGCTTCTAATGCCCATCAAAACAAAAGGAATTGCATCCACCCAAGTATTTCCTTTTTCCATCAGTATTTTAGCAATTCTTTGTTTAATTGTCCTATTCATCCTTTCCACAATGCCTGCTGACTGTAGATGATAAGGCACATGGAATTGTTGCTTAATTCCCAAAACGTTACACATTGCTTGCATCACTTTTCCTGTAAAATATGTATCTCTGTCACTAGATATATTTTGTGGAATTCTCCATGTCGCAAATACATGACTGACTAGAGCCCTAGCAGTACTCAATGCATCATATTTTCTCAAGGGAATAACTTCCACCTATTTTGAAAAAACATCAACCACCACCAATGCATATCTCAAACCTTGTTTACCCATAGGTAATGGACCTATAAAATCAATTTGTAGTGTAGACCAAGGACCATCTGCGGGTGGGGTTCTCTGTAAAGGTGGCTTCTGTCCTTTTGGCCTGGGATTTATTTGTGCACAAATCAAACATGATTGAACTACATTTTGCACTGTCTCTTCCATTTTCTCCCAGTAAAACTTTTCCTTCAAAACGTCTAACAACTTTTCCTGACCCAAATGTCCCAAATGTAACGATTGTGGAACTTTCTCCGTGATCAGCGCACAACGCGTGCGCTGACACAGCGGAAATCCTCCACAAGCGTATATTTGCAGGCACCCAGCAAAAGGTGCTACGCACCTGTAGAGGGAAATTCCTGTCGGCAGATGGCGCTGGGGAGTGCAGAGGAACCAATCCTCTGTACCTCCACAAGTGCCAGACAGGAATTGTACGAAGCGCAGAACACAATTGCAAGAGAGGCGATTGCAAATGAGAGCGAGCAAAGGGACAGGTTGTATGTGTGTGCGCCAATCCAGTCGCCACCCCGCGACCGCGCACACACAACAGCAGATATGAAATAGAAACGCGATCGCGAGAGGTGCGATCGCCAGACGTGACACAAGGCAGATCAGAATAGGATACGAGGGTAGCAAAGGCACAGCAAATAATACAATAAGGAGATACGGAAAATAACAAATGCTAGCTAACCGCGAACACCGCACTCATTCGCAACAGTGCACGTGGTTATGCGTGGTCTCCACGTGATAAGCACAATAGAGACAAGCACACCTAACTAAGCATTAAACAGACAAACATGAAACAGAGGACGCGAGCGCTTGCTTAACTGTTACCTCACCAAGCCTCCAGCAAGCGTAGCAGACAAGACAGACACACGAAAACAGGGACAAGCGAGAGATAGGATCCACAGCACTAGCGAAAAGTAGCTATTGCGATCCCAGAAGACAGAACAGAAGGATCCCCAGCGCTAGCGAAAAGTGGCTAGCGCGATCCCAGGAGACAGAACAGAAGAGATAGCTGGTAGCAACCGCTGCACCAGCTACACTCCAAGAACAGAGATCAGAACCATTTCCTGTCGACCACCATTGGGACAGGACAATGGCAACAGGCAAGACAAGACAGAACAGGCAATACAGATAATACAGATAATACAACCTGACTGGGCTAGAAGGGGAGCCTAAAGCAACCCCCAGGAATTAACTATACTAGATAGCAATGGCTGACACTCCAGCAGTGTCCATCAGGAACAGACCATGGAAGGGAAATGACCAGCAAAGCCTTCTGGGAAACATAAAGCTCTTATAGTGCCAGTCATCAAAGAAGGCAGGTAGGGGATTTGCATAACGAATGTATGCAAATTATTCCCCAGCAAAAGAACAGACCAGAACTTGCAATGGAAAGACAGGTCTCTGTTCCAGAGTCCTGCAGCATGCAAACCTAAACAATGGTCAA
The DNA here is from genome assembly GCF_040937935.1 of Hyperolius riggenbachi. Taxonomy (NCBI): domain Eukaryota; kingdom Metazoa; phylum Chordata; class Amphibia; order Anura; family Hyperoliidae; genus Hyperolius; species Hyperolius riggenbachi. Next base: position 385,758,551 of record NC_090647.1, on the reverse strand, counting down.
AAGGCTGCCTGCCTGCACAGGCAGCTGAGCGGATTCTCACACCAAACTATTGTGACTGAATTTAACAAATTCCACTTGCAAATGTTTAGGAATTACTGGATACAGAATTCCTCTTAGTTCGTAAAACATTTGATCCTTGCAAACAAAAGGAGATTTAGGATCTGTCATTTGAGCTACTAAAGAAGGACCTTTAGCCTGCTCTGCTGCAAAAGATACCTTTGTGACATCATCATCTTTCCTTGCAGCTGCAACAGTCAACCTAGACTTTTGCTGTTCTATCTCTTCACCTCTCATTGTTGCTTCTTTTGCCAACATATCTACCAAATTATTACCTTCAGACAACTCACTATCATCTTTTCTGTGAGCAGGAACCTTTACAATCGCATAAGCTAAAGGATTCCTTTCTGCAATCTCGATAATCGATTGTAACATTTCTTTATACACAAGAGCCTTGTTAGATGAATCTACAAAACCTCTTCTCTTCCAAATAGGCAAATAATCTAGCAATGACCGTGTTAACCAAGAACAATCAGTGTAAATCACTAAAGGATTCTTATTCTCCTTTTCATCCAATTCCAGCACTGTTTTAACAGCTTGCAATTCTGCTCTTTGTGCTGAGTAATGACCAGGTAATTTATGCTGGATCGCATAACCTCTTTTAGGATACCAGATCGCATAGCCTGTACAATATTTTCCATCAACTTGATGTCTGGAACCATCTACAAACACTGGTTCATCAGACCTTTGCTCCTCCCGCTGGAAGAGAGAAGGAAAAGTTTCTGAACCCTCACAAGGACATATATGTTCTTGCCCTTGATAATCCTAAATTGAGGAAGAATGTACTTAGCATTGTGATCTACCTGGATTTGTTTTGTCGATAGAGCTAATAACCACTGGTTGAATCTCTGATTAGTCACGCCAGGCAAATTCCTTTCTAGCAAAAGCTTCAAAGTAGAATGGGGAGTCTGCAAAATGATATTATTAAATCCCACGATATGCTCTGTTGCCTTTACTGCATAATGAACTCCCAACAAATGTCTGATACAAACATCAAATCCTTTTTCCACAGGTGTCAATCTAGAGAAATATCCCAATATTCTCCAATTTCCACTTTGTTTCTGCAAAAGAACGACTGAAATGGACACATCTGAAACATGCACTTGAATAGCAAAACTAGTTTCAGGTGACTTATCAACCGTTGCTAATGCTGGCGCATTTTGTAAAGCCTTTTTCAAATTTTCAAATGCCTGCATATGTTTGTCTTCCCATGCACCAAAACAATCATCTTTTTTTCCTTGCAATAATTCATACAAGACTGCTGCTTTTTCAGAAAAGCCTTCTATAAACTCTCGCAAATAATTTATAAGACCAAGAAATTGTCTTAATGCTTTGTGATTGGTTGGAATGGGAAGTGACATGACAGCTTTAACCCTTTCCAGCAATGGCTGTCTTACACCATGGGCAATCTTCACTCCCAAGAATTCCACTTCAGTTTTCAAAAGTTTTACCTTGTTGGTATTTAATTTCAGACCTGCTTCTGACAAAATCATGAACAATTCATCTAGCAGTTGCAAATGTTCACTCCCTGTTTCACTGAAAAGCAAAATGTCATCAATATAAAAGATAATACAATCTGGTCTTGAGAATTTTGATAACACCTTTGTCATAGCTTGACAAAAAAATTGAACTTGAAGAATGAAAACCTTGAGGCAGACGCATGAATACAAATTGTTCGTAATTGTAAGTAAAAGCGAATTTGTATTGACAACTCCTTGCCAGTTTAATGGAGAAGTATCCATTGGCTATGTCCAGACTCGAAAAATATTTGGCATTAGCTGACAATTTTGATATGACATCTGGCATACTTGACACAATCGGTGTAATATTTGGAGTATATTTATTAATCATATGAAGGTCCAACAGAAAGCGATAAGTTTGATCGCGCTTGATTACACTCCAGATTGGCGCATTACATACAGAATTTGCCTTTCTTATAACGCCTTGATCTAATAGATCTTTAATTAGTTTCCCGATTGGTTCAATCACATCTGGTGAAATTTGTATTGCTTTTGAGGGGGGAGGGTCTTTGCCCTCGATGTTGACTACAACATCTTTTATAGTCCCCACTTCACTTCAAAATTGAGCCCATAAATGAGGATATTTTTGTATGACAGCTGTCAAATTTGGATTGTCATCAACCTCAGGCCATTTACGACAGGTGTCTTTGACTTCTGCCATGCAAATGCTACTCACTTCCTGGAAATCATTGGGGTCTAACTTCCTGGAAATCATTGGGGTCTATCAACACTGGTTTACGATTGATAGTCTTTCCAAATCACTGCATTGCCCAGGTCCAAAACCCAGCCTCTTAGTGACATCATGTCTGAACCAATTATAGACTCCGCCCCTTTGTAATGCCAAATGTCAATTTCAGTCTGCAAATAACCTGGAATTTCAAAAGACACATTTTTGCACAAAGTAGCTCTGCTTCCTGTCTTTCCATCAAAACCCACAACTGCGCATGTCTCAGCTCCAGGCTGCAATGGCAAATCTTTTGTTGTGACACTAATCTGAGCCCCTGTGTCTAACAAAAATAAAAATTCTTCTCCAAGCAAAATACCTTTCAGAAATGGTCTTCCGCAATTGTCTAAAAACAAGAGGTGCTACAAATTCCAAGTTCCTGATTGGCTTAACCCTAGCAAGTTATGGAGTATTTAACAACCCCACTGATTCAGATTTGTCAGATTCAACATAACCATCACTTCTGGAATTGTTGATTTTGATTTCATGTAATTGCCCGATCAGAGGTGCATATGGTGAAGAAAAATGAGCTTCTTCCTCTGCACAAGGTGCAGAAGGCTTGGATTGGAAACTGAGCAATCCATTCTCTTTGCCTAAATTCTTCCTCATTTGCACATCCCTCAAGAATTTATAACATTTCCATTTAGAATGCCCAGATTTTTTACAGTAGTAACAAATCAATGGACATTTTTGGTATGCTTGTTTTTCCTCATCACTCCTGTACAGGGCAGCATTAGCTAGTTTTGAAGAAGAGACCTTGTCTGATTCTTCAGTCTGCATTCCAGCATTTTTATTTGCAGAAATTTTAGCTTTGATACCTTTGGTTTTAATTTGCCTGAGAATTTTGTCAATAAATGCAGCTATTTGATCAAGATTTTCTTTTTCTACAGCAATGACGGCTGATATAGGATCCAAATATTGAAATTTCTTAACACACGCTTTCCTCAAAGCTGAATCAAATTCATCATTTACTGTAAACAGCATACTGTATATTTTTAAAAATTGTAGTTTGAATTCAAAAGGATCAGTTTCAAGGGTCACCTTTAATGATTCCAATAAATCAATATTTGGCAATTCATCACCAGTCATAAAATGTAATAGCTGTCTTAGCCTATCTTCATCATTATGGTGTCTAGTTTCACCTCCAGCTGATAAAATAACGCTGGGTTCTAAAGGTTTAGCAAAATGCGACGGTATCCACAAACGAAATATGATATTCTTTTGTTCACAACTCAAATTGAACCGGTCAGTAAAATCTTCAAATATAGTCATTAATTCAACTGCATCCAAGTTTTTGTTGAAAGCTGGAAGCATCTTAAATATTTTCATTAACTGATCATGTATTATTAATTTTAATTTTTTAGCTTTATCTAGCATTACTTTTTTAAACATTTGTCTAGGAGTCGGGTCCTCCTCCTCATCATCTTTTTGTTCTTGTGAAGTGAAGCTTTCACCACCCTTAATAGATGTCAGTGGATCTGGAAAAACATACATTTTACTAGGACATCCACTAGGGGCAGGCTTTGATAAAGCCTCCTTGTCTGTATCCGTCCCAGATTTTGTTACCACAGAAATCAAATTACGTTTTTTCTGTGATTCAAGCAGTTGCTGCGTTCTAATATCCAATTGCCTTTCCAATTCTTCTAAATATGCTGCCAACATATCTCAGTTAGGACAAAAATTTGACCCCTGCTGAACCGTACAGATCTGAGATGCAGATTGCACGTCTGTGGTATCTTGTGACAAATTTGCCTCACCAATAATCAAAGAATTAAACATTTGTACTAGCTTCATTACATTTTTCGTTTTCTTTTTAAGCTTATCCAAAGTAAAACTGGAAGAATCTATTTTTTTATTTGCGGCCATACAATGATTATACATAGAAACCCATAGGTCTCCATCTTTGGTATATTTTGCTAAATCCTTAAACATCAAGTTACTTTCATTAGCTGATACATTAATAAAATCCATACTCACCAGACTCTAGGTGGGTTCAACTCTTAATGAAACAGATCAGTCAGACATCAAACACCCCTGGAAGCACATCTTCTCAGATTTGACACTTCAAACTCATGTAGGTTCTTCTTGGAAAATGAGCAACACTTTCAAACAGATTAAAGTTCAATAAAGATTGTATTAAAAATCTTCAAAAGACAAGAGTTCTCCCCAGTTTTTGAAAGTAGGAGAACATTTTCCAAGTTGGGCTGGTCTCGCCAATGAAATAAGTTGAAGGTTCATAAATAATATTTCCAATACATGCGTCTTGATGATATTCAAAAATAGACTGAAAAGGATTTTTAAGAAAAACCAAAATTTGCTTTCCTAAAACAGAAAGAATTTGCGATAATTCAGGTTGGAGTGAGCTCGAGATGTCTCCCAGGCACCACTGCTGAATATATGCAAATTAACCATTGTACCCTTAGAAGCTAAACACACCTCCAGAACCGCTGGAATGCAATGATGTGTCAGCTTGTTTTAAATTGTACAGAGCCATAATAATCCAACATGCATACAGACTGTTTCGGATTGTTTGATCCTCATCAGTGCATGGCATGGATTAATTTGGCTCTATGGAGTAGGGCTTGTAAACCGAGAGGTACAGACTAACCAGCAAGCTCATGGTGACCCAGAACTCATTGGAGTGTGTAAGGGACTACAATGGTCCTAAAAGCCCCCTTACTAAGATGTTAAGAAAAACAAAAATTTGCTTTCCTAAAACAGAAAGAATTTGCGATAATTCAGGTTGGAGTGAGCTCGAGATGTCTCCCAGGCACCACTGCTGAATATATGCAAATTAACCATTGTACCCTTAGAAGCTAAACACACCTCCAGAACCGCTGGAATGCAATGATGTGTCAGCTTGTTTTAAATTGTACAGAGCCATAATAATCCAACATGCATACAGACTGTTTCGGATTGTTTGATCCTCATCAGTGCATGACATGGATTAATTTGGCTCTATGGAGTAGGGCTTGTAAACTGAGAGGTACAGACTAACCAGCAAGCTCATGGTTTACAAGCCCTACTCCATAGAGCCAAATTAATCCATGCCATGCACTGATGAGGATCAAACAATCCGAAACAGTCTGTATGCATGTTGGATTATTATGGCTCTGTACAATTTAAAACAAGCTGACACATCATTGCATTCCAGCGGTTCTGGAGGTGTGTTTAGCTTCTAAGGGTACAATGGTAAATTTGCATATATTCAGCAGTGGTGCCTGGGAGACATCTCGAGCTCACTCCAACCTGAATTATCGCAAATTCTTTCTGTTTTAGGAAAGCAAATTTTTGTTTTTCTTAACATCTTAGTAAGGGGGCTTTAAGGATTTTTAAGTCAGGGTTTTTTAATACTCACTATTTCTTCATAATATACAGTAAAGTTAATGATTACACGTCTTCACAGCAAAACAAAAGTAGTTATAAGTAATTTCAAACAATAAAAAGATTACAAATATAATAGTATAAAGTCTTCTGTGTGTGCTGGTAACACGTAGAGTGTCCAGTTAAAGATGACAGTGTGTTCCTTCTGATGTGTGTGTGAATGTGTGAGTCAATGTTTCCCCTCCTACTGATTTAAATACCTCAGCAGCTCATACAAAATCCAGAATCTTCTGTGGTCAATATTCCTATTTAGGCAATTTAATTTTACATGATAGTACACTCCTCCTCCTCTTATTCTAAATAGCATCTGCTGATTACCTTATACTTTGTCATAGTAATACCTCTTTAAGCTCAGCAGTTTGATGGCAGCTAACAACTGCTCCAACCATCTCTGTCTTTCTGCCCAAAACGTCAGATTCTTTTACTGAAAATAACTTGACAGTGTCTCAAGTCACACAGGGGAAGGGAATTCTCTTTCTTCAGCAGTCTCTGAAACTGTTCTTGCAGCCAAGGATGAGGACGCTTTAAAAATCAAATATAAATACATATCCATATATTCGACTTGATCATTAATTATGGTAACAAATACTTCATTATTGATTGATGGATCCATCTCAATCAAGATCTTGTTCGAATATATCCATATATACATACAATAATTATATAACACTGGAACACAAACTATGTTAAGCGCTCATGAATAATAATGTACAGTCAAATTAGAATTACATACTTTCCAACTTTTGGAGTCAGGAAAATGGGACACTAATGGTACCCATACACGGTGCAATAAAAACGTTCGGTTTTCCTGTTTTTTCAAACAAAACTATCAAATCGAAAAAGTTGAAAAGAATCTTTTTTACGATAAACAAAAACGAACAAATATCCATTTTTTTCTATAAAAATTAAATCAGACATGTTGGAAAAATATTCGATGAATACTGGAATATGTTCGATAAAACTGAATAATTGAATAATCAAACAAAAGAACAGAATCTGGCCCTACAAAAACCGCACCACAAGGTATATAGAAAAAGGCAAAAAAAGCCTTTACTACTCCATATCAAAGAATAAAACCATAAAAACATAAGCACAATGATATTGCCCTCAAATTACAAGCTAAATATATGATACATACTGTACATATAAGTGCATATGAGTATTCCTTGTAGGTGCAAACTTACTTGGCAAAAATACATTGATTCTGATGAGTCAAATAATGAATGCACAGACCATAGGCTGGTAGGATGAGAGAAGTGAGAAGTGGAGGAAAAACTGTGCAGACAGGAGATGTGCACATGGACACCCTGCAACTAATATTGGTGAACAGGGTGAAAAGACAGTGTGCCAGGTGAACGGATCCGTGTAGGGAAATCAAATAGATAAGTGCGCCGATAAGTGAGTGAAGGGGGTAGCGAGAGCCCAAAGTGTAAGAGCACCGGGTGGGGTGGGTGCATAGAAGAGGCTTACCAACGTGGGACTGGGCAGGAGGGCGTCCATGCAAGGGGCTGTCGCAATTCGCTGCTGCAAGCGGCTTCTTCCGGGCATGTGGAATCCCATTCAGCATTGTCATGATAGCAGCTAGTTATGATGTTAAAGCGGAATATAACCCTGCATTTCAACTTTGCTCTAAAACATTATTTACAGCATATTATATGCAAAAAGCATTTTTTTTTTACTAGACCAGCATTGGAAGGGTTAAACACAGAGGTTTTAAGTTCCGTGCAGACGTTCAGATAGTTACATTCTATTTAGTTATATGTATATATTTAGAAATGTTACACACTCGTTGGCTGTCCTCCAACTCCTCAGTGAGAGAGATGAGTCACAATAAACACTTAGATACATTTGTGTAAACAAAAAGTATCTAACTCAACTTCGGATGCGTCTGCAGAAATCTCTAGGGACTTTAAAGCCCTGTGTAACCCTTCCAATGCTGGTCTAGTAAAAAAAAAAATGCTGGTTGCATATAATATACTGTAAATAATGTTTTAGAGCAAAGTTGAAATGCAGGGTTATATTCCGCTTTAAGGATAATACATGAACATATTTTTTCATTTTTCTGTCTACTGTGTACCACCTCAGATGTGTATGTATGTTAAGAGGCCAGTCGGGCAGCTGGCTTTTGGAAGGTATTGTCACCTGGCTCAAGGAAGCGGTTACCTTGAGTTGCTAGCCTGGGGCAAGGAAATGGCTCATTAGGCCACTAGCCAGTCACCTTTGATCTGCTGTCTCAGATGTGTCACCTAGACTGGCTGCAGACCACACCAGCCTGAGCCAGGAATTTACATATGCCAGCTTTACTCAAAAGGTCTTTGATGTGTGTGCTAAAATACACTTTTACATGTGGAAGTTAGATCTCTGGGAATTAAATTATGTCTGGAAATGTAATTAAAACTAGTTCCCCCCCCCCTTCCCAATGAAGTTGCAGCCTCAAGGCAAATCTCCCAGCATAAAAATCAGGGGCATATACCTAAAATCAGTCCGATCCTGACGGTAGCTGAAGCTAGGTGGACTCCTGGTCCAAGCTAGGTGGACTCCTGGTCAAACCAGAACCGTGTCCCTCCACAAAACCAAATCCACCAGGGCTGAGAGGCAAGGCCCTGGAGGCATTAGTTAGTCTCCCCCAGGAGGAAGAAGCCGACTTTGAGGAAATTAATTCATTATCATTACGCGATACCACCTCACGCCAGAGGTGTATCGCAAACATTTCAGGACAGTGCAGCAAGGTTCTAATGACAGTTACTTGGATCATGCTTGCAACCTGCGCACTGCCTTCCAGCAGTGGTTAAAAGGACTGGCTGTTGAAACCTTTGATGCCCTGCAGGAACTGATAATAAAAGACCAGTTCCTCCACACTTGTCCTGTTGATGTCCGGCTGTTTGTGCTGGATCGAGAACCAAAGACAATGAGGCTGCGGAAATTGCCGATTTCTACACAGCCCATAGAGCACCCGAGTCCCGGAGGACTACTACGCCCAACTGGAGGGGAGAACAGATCGCTAAACCTGTTTCACCCATCACCCAGAGGAGGCAAGCACCGCTATCTCCTGGATTCAAGCAACCAACCACTGACACCCGGGAATGCTTTGTATGTGACAGGGTGGGTCATATCAGCATGACTTGCCCAGAGAGGAAGAGGGAGGCACCAAAATCCTGTGAGGCCCCCAACCCCACCCCCCCCTCCGTCCCCGCGGGCATTACCTAATCTTACGTATGTTTCTTCTTTTGTTCTCCCCGCCGGTATCGAGCATGGAATCGATCCGGCGGGGTATCAGGCAGGTCGGAAATTATTAATCGAGCCATCAGCGGCTCGATTTATAATTTCAAACGAACCGTGTATTCCCAGCATCACAGACATACTTCAAATTTATGTGATAACCTTGTCTATAGTGCTTATCAGGAGGAACCTGCCCAGAGCTCTACGTGGCTACAACCCAAACCGAAGGGCTCATATAAGTATGGTCATTGTTAGAGATGGCTCGAACGGTTCGCTTGCGAACGATTCCAGGCGAACTTTCGGTGGTTCGCGTTTTCCAGCGAATGCAAACTTTTGCGGAACTTCGATTCACCCCCATAGTGAGCCATTAGGGTCAACTTTGACCCTCTACATCACAGTCAGCAGGCACATTGTAGCCAATTAGGCTACACTCTCCTGGAGCCACTCCCCCCCCCCTTATTAAAGGCAGGCAGCCCTGGTCTTTACACTCACTCGTGTGCCTGCATTACTTAGTGAAGGGACAGCTGCTGGCAGACTCTCATAGGGAAAGATTAGTTAGGCTCTTGTAGGCTTGTTAGCTTTCTCCTGGCTGATTGTTATTGCTAACATAGCACCCCTCAACAGCTCTTTTGAGAGCTAATGTTCTCCTGATGTGTTTTTTTTGTGTGTGTTGCCCACTGACACTGACATAATACAGCCCTATCTTTTGCAGCTGGACCTTGGTAATTGTTATTACTGTGCCAGCCAGGCCCTGCCTAACTATCTATACTGGGACACCTACTTAACTACTGGGGCACCTACTTACCTATACGGGGACACCTACCTATTCCTACCTAACTACCTATACTAGGGCACCTACCTATGCCTACCTACCTATACTGGGACTCCTACCTATGCCTAGCTAACTGTTGGGGCATCTACCTATGCCTATCTACCTATACTAGGGCACCTACCTATGCCTACCTACCTGGGTCTCCTACCTAAGCCTAGCTAAGCCTAGCTATCTACTGGAACACCTACCTACCTATACTGGGTCTCCTACCTATGCCTAGCTAACTACTGGGACACCTACCTATGCCTACCTACCTATACTGGGACTTCTACATATGCCTAGCTAACTGCTGGGGCACCTACCTATACTGGGACACCTACCTACCTATACTGCGTCTCCTACCTATGCCTAGCTAACTACTGGGACACCTACCTATGCCTACGTACCTATACTGGGACTCCTACCTATGCCTAGCTAACTACTGGGGCACCTACCTATGCCTATCTACCTATACTGGGACACCTACCTATGCCTACCTACCTATACTGGGTCACCTACCTATGCCTAGCTAACTACTGGGACACCTACCTATGCCTACCCTACCTATACTGAGACTCTTACCTATGCCTAGCTAACTACTGGGGCACCTACCTATGCCTACCTACCTATACTGGGTCTCCTACCTATGCCTAGCTAACTACTGTGACACCTACCTATGCCTACCTACATATACTGGGACTCCTACCTATGCCTAGCTAACTACTGAGGCATCTACCTATGCCTATCTACCTATACTGGGACACCTACCTATGCCTACCTACCTATACTGGGACTCCTACCTATGCCTAACTAACTGCTGGGGCACCTACCTATGCTTACCTACCTATACTGGGGCACCTACCTATGTCTACCTACATACAAGAAGATAATAAGGTCGTTGCTTCATTGTGGACAGAGCAAATTTGATCAGCTGGACAGTCACTGTTATTCTATCATTGAGCTACCACAGCCTGGCGACCATATGGGCTTGAAAACCGCCATGGCTTGCACTCTCGCCATGGTGTGCACCAGTCCAGCACGGCCGTCACTACACAAACAGCTGTTTGCGGTGCGTTACATGGTGAGTTTGGTGCGTCAGTGTGAAACAGTACTCTAATTACACTCCCTGATTGATGTATACACATGCAAGATGTTTGAAAGCACTTTAGTCCTCCAATTTAGCATTCAATGTGATTTCTGCCCTTAAAACGCTGCTTTGCGTCAAATCCAGATTTTTCCCCGGGACTTTTGGCATCTATCCCACTCATCCATGCCCTCCTCCAGGTGTTAGACCCCTTGAAAAATCTTTTCCATGACTTTTGTGGCCAGCATAAATGTTTCTAGTTTTCAAGGTTCGCATCCCCATTGAAGTCTATTGCGGTTTGCGAAAGTTTGCGCGAACCGAACTTTTGCGGAAGTTCGCGAACCAAAAATCGGAGGTTCAGGCCATCTCTAGTCATTATAGAATATATCACTTCAGCGCAGATTCACTTATGTCCACCACCGAGAGCACCATAAAAACAGATGCGCTTACCAGATCCTTACAGACCTTAACTACAGGGTCTTTAATATGGCTTTATGAGGTCAGCAGCAGGTGTCTTCGCAGCCAGCCTCCTCTCCAGACAGACAGAACAATTCAAATCCTCACATGCAGAGTTTCATCAAATTTGAAGCATGCAAAGAGACAATACACATCTAAGCGTATCTATAGCGATTTTAATATAGCTCAATAAAAACAGCATAAAAAATTTTAAAAGGTCACTCACATCTGGGCCCTTGTTACAGGGACCCACAATGAAAACAGCACATAAATCATAGGATGCCGTCCAGCCACACGTCCGCCTCACGTGTGGCTGGACGGCGTCCTATGATTTATGTGCTGTTAACAAGGGCCCAGATGTGAGTGACCTTTTAAAACTTTTTATGCTGTTTTTATTGAACTATATTAAAATCGCTATAGATACGCTTAGATGTGTATTGTCTCTTTGCATGCTTCAAATTTGATGAAACTCTGCATGTGAGGATTTGAATTGTTCTGTCTGTCTGGAGAGGAGGCTGGCTGCGAAGACACCTGCTGCTGACCTCATAAAGCCATATTAAAGACCCTGTAGTTAAGGTCTGTAAGGATCTGGTAAGCGCATCTGTTTTTATGGTGCTCTCGGTGGTGGACATAAGTGAATCTGCGCTGAAGTGATATATTCTATATTGATTCAAACGCTGCACTGAAGTGTTGGACTTTGGCTGCGACACATATTTATTTCCACATATTCGTTTTTTTGGCTGCGCTGATATTTTTTTATTTTTTTGATTTTAGCATCTCTAGTCATTGTAAGGCCTGTCCTTTTATGCCCAAAATACAGACTTTTCTCTCAAAAAACAATGAAAGGAGGTTTGAGATCAGAACATTCATCAACTGCAATACCCCAGGAGTTGTTTATGCATGCAAGTGCGATTGTAATCTCATGTATGTGGGTCTAACGACAAGACCTTTAAAACGTGTCTTAGAACACATTGGTGACATCAAGCATAAAAATGACACGTCGGTAGCTTGACACATGAATAATGTGCATGCTGGCAACCCCTTTGCAATCACCTTTTGGGGTATCCAGCAGTGGAAAATGGTTTTTGGGGAGGTAATCTGGATAGAAAACTTCACCAGCTTGAGCAGGGGTAGGGAATCTATGGCTTGGGAGCCAGATGGCGCTTGAGTAGGACGCCTCGGCACACAGGGAACTCTGGCTCTTCTGGCTCTTTCCTCCCTTTCCCTTGGTGGCTCACCTGCGCCGGGAGGTCAGAGATCTCCCCCCTGCTCTCCTCATCCGGGGGAGTTTGGGCACACTGCGCTCCAGAACCTGGATCGCCAGGACCATCGATGCAATGGACAGCACATGGGGCCGCTCCATCGCCGGAGGTCAGACGCTAGTGCAGCCGCTCTGAGTTGTCGCTGCTGGCTGCTGCCGGGGAACAGGCCGCCTCGCCCCACTGCCAGCCGGGGCACGTTTGCGGCTCTTCTCCCACTACCAACACTCGTGTCCACCACGTGGGTGGCCATACCGCCGCTGCCGGGGGAACCAAGAGACGCCGCCCGCTTTTGAGGGGATGGGGACTGTGCTGCACCACCGCGGATCCTGTCCTGCCCCAGTCGGAGCCTGTGCGCTCTGCGACGGGGGGAGATGCTGCTGCAGATGGAGGGAGCTGGGACGTTCTCTGGGTCTGCCTTGCTGCTTGTTGCGGGGCCTCTGCCCATCCCCACCGACGCTGGTCCGCTCTCCCGGGCCCAGGGGTGACCTCCGGGCACTGCTGGCTGCTCCAACACCCGCTGCACTGCCACATATCTCTGCTCGGCCACCCACGTGGAGGAGATCCCCAGTGCGAGAGTGGCTCTGCTGGCCACTCCAGAGGCAGTCTCCGCCGACTCCAGCCTGGTAAGCCACCCACGTGGAGGAGCTCTTCTCCTCTGAGCTCTCCCGCAGGCCAGACCTCCCTTGATGAGGCCACTGCCAAGAAGATCACCCCCACATCCAGCCCTCAATTTGCGGCCATATCTGATCACCCCACCAGGTCCCCTCTGCCTGCAACCATCATCTAATGGACTCTGGACCTGACCAGCCCAGACCGGGCACCAAGCCTTTTCCTTTACACTCTTTTACTTTACACAACTCTCTCAGTTTCTTTCTCTCTACTTTCTTTCTCTCTACTTTCACGGACAAATCGGTGCACCTGTCTTGTTGGGAGCGTGTCGCTGTGTAGCGTCCAGTGCCGAAAATGGCAGCACTCATATCAGCTCTCAGGCTGCTCCTCCAGTCCCACTCTTTTTTTGTCCCTGCTATCAATGTATGCTTTGCTGTGTTTGTATTTACGTTAAATGTACGTGTGTGCTGTAATGCTCTGTTTTGCTTTTTATTTTTGCTTTTATATTTTATACGTATGACCCATGCTTGACTGCATGTGATGTTGCACTCTGCTTAATTGTACGCACAAGCTGTAATGTTTTTTTTTCTTTTTGTCCTATGTATGCTTGTCCTATGTATGTGCCATGCTTAACTGTATGCTATTTCTTGTCTCTTCACCAACGACCCTGTATGTGCCAAAACCAATTCCGGGTACGATCCACCGGTTGTACTTGGCGATAATAAATTCTGATTCTGATTTTGAGATGTGGCTCTTGATGGCTACATCTGGCTCACAGACAAATAAGTATTGATTGATTTACTAAGCTACACTGCTCAAGCAGCGCAGCTTAGTGTGGCAGTGCAAGTGCAAATTTTCAAAGTAGACATGCTATTGCTGTAGCATGCACCACTAACTTACTTGCACTCCCCCCAAAAGAAACATATTTTCCAATTGTCCCACTCTGGAGCCTGTCAGGTCCAGTGACTTTGTAGGTGAGATCCCCGCACTTTGATTGACCCAATAGGCTGCCTGTCACTTGACAAGCAGCCTACTGGGCCAAAGTGTGAGGATCTCGTCCCACAAAGTGAATCAATCCCCAAGTCAGCTAGATAATTGTACAAGCTGTTAGTCTGTATTTCTCCTGTCTGGCTCTCGGATGTTGCTGAAACCTAAGTGAAGCTAAAGACGTGCCTGACGCTTCCGCTGCCTGGTGGATCAACTGTGTACACATCACCATGGCAACTGATACATAAGCCCTCTGCTGCGCATGCACACTGTCCCAGTTTGAAACATATTGTATGGCTCTCACGGAAATACATTTTTAAAAATGTGGCTTTTATGGCTCTCAGCCAAAAACGTTCCGGACCCCTACCCTAGAAGATTAAATGAACACTTTGCCTTGGCAAGCTTTCTATAAGATGTCATACCAATTGCCTCATTCTGCACAACATCGTGAGCTTTCTAGTGCCCATTATGCCAGCCCTCCCCCGACCTTCTAGTGGTTTACAATTCTAAATATGTTTGATGAAAATATTATATCTGATGTCCAATGTCTGCCTAAGTATGTGTTTATGCAATGTATATAATTATCCTCCTGTTACGCCGCTCAGGAGGTCTTGTTACTTTTTGCCCCCATAATAAAATAATTTTCTCACATGGCTATAAAACCTGTAGCTAGCACTAGGCTAGCTAGTAAAGGTGTCCGGCACCCCTCGATCCAGCCAGTTTATACATTACCCAGCCTGGATCCAGCAATCGGCGCAGCCTCCCTGCACAACTACGGTCTTCACCATGGGGAGGATCGCACATGACATCACCGACATCATGACATCATGCACAAACCCGATCCTCCCCATAGGGTAACCGTAGCTGTGCAGGGAGGCTGCGCGATCACTGGATTCAGGCTGTGTAATGTATAAACGGGGGGGGGAGGGGGGGGATCGGGGAGGGATCACAGGGGATCCGGGGGTGCCAGACACCTTTACTAGCTAGCCTAGTGCTAGCTAAAGGTTTTAACGCCATGTGAGAAAATTATTTTATTATGGGGGACTCCTGGGGCCAGAGAGTTGTATGCCCGACACAGTGTCGGGCATACCGCTAAGGAGGTTAACAACAGTCACTGGGCCAGATTTATCAAGAGTGTCTGAGACAAAATGCTGATAGGCTTGTAGAACTCCATGCAGAACTCTCTCAGGCTCCTTAGGAAGCCACTAGATGGTGCTGTTTCCTTCCTAAACTGTTCTAAGTGAGGAGGAGCTAGAACAGTAGTCTCAGACAAACTAATACAACAGTGTATGACTTGTTTATTTACCCATCTGGGACACTAGCAGCCCAGGCTGTAATTACTCTCCTAAACTTCCATTCTTAAATAATCCCAAGTAGACGCCAATGGATACATACACTTTAAAAGCTTTCATCATAAGCCATGGACACTCAACACACCGTACAACCAGTTTAAGCGAATTTTCAAAAATTGTACGAATGTAAGGGATTACGATATACAGGCCAAAATCTTAACAAATAAGTTCCGTGAAAGGAAGTACCCTAAAACCTTGATAGAAGACGCAAGAACGAAAGCTAGATTTGAAAATAACGAACAGAAGACCCATATAGAAAAACCTGAAAACTCAGAGAACACAGTAAGATGTATAACCAAATATAGTGTACAGCACAAGAACATCAAAAATATCTTGAATAATAGGTGGGAGATCTTGAAACAAGATCCATACTTGAAGGGGAACATTCCAGAAAGACCTATGGTTACTTTCAGGAGAGCACCAAATCTAAAGAGTCTTTTGGCCCCCAGCAAAATAAAAAACACCTCCATGTCCAGCAGACCCATACAACCCGCAGGGGTCCATAGGTGTCATAAGAAACGCTGTCTAGCCTGTAAATTTCTAGCAGAAACTAATCAGGTCACATCACACACCAACAACATCAAATACAGAATAACACATCAGCTGTGAGTCCAGATGTGTAATTTATGTAGCTTCCTGCCCATGTGGTTTACAATATGTGGGACGCACCACCCAGATGTTCCGCGAAAGAATTGGCCAGCACAAGCGAAATATCTCTAAGGGATTAATTACACATGGCCTATCCAGACACTTTTTACATACCCACAACAGTGATCCGGCATTAGTGTCGTTTCAAGCCTTAGAGACAATTAACCCAATGGGACATAATGCAATAAACCAATTAAAAAATAGAGAAATATTCTGGATTCAAACTCTGAAAACTCTAGTGCCTAATGGTTTAAATGAGGTACTGGAAAAACCTTTCTAAATGCCGCTGGTCCGCTGCATCATCCCTTGAGAGAGGAACGTGCTCATAGTCGCTCTTTTTTATATACTTATAAAAACTTTTGATTTTATGTTTGTTTTTATTATTAATATAATTGCTGATTTTTTTAGTCCGGTTGATTATTCCATATGTCCCTCCCACATCGACCCTCCCTCCCCTTACCCTCCCACCCCTTCGTCGTCCTTACTTTTCCACCTGAAACAAACCCCCCCCCCTCACCCCCCCCCCCCTTTCTTTTTTACTCTTCACCCATTCCCCCTCTTCCCCCTCCCCCCTTTGTTTGTTTTCCTTGTCCTCATGTGGATTAATTTTAATATGAACATGCAGAAGTGGTTTGAATAATAGATATGTTTATGTCGTGCATTATTCATATACTTGTATACAATTGCTGAAATTATGGCTAGTTTGCGCAAACAGAAGTAGATACACACAGTATAGGTAAAGGTACACCTGGTTTGACTGATGACAATACCATTGGACTGTACTGAGATGCTCCCCCCCCCCCATAAAAGAGAGCGAAATCATGCCCCCCTATTATACATATTTAACACAAACACGCAGGTCCGTTCACCTTGATCATTATTACAATTTGTCTGTTTGATCATTTTCACCCTGATCATTATTACAAATTTAAGTCTACCCCCTCCTTTAGAATAGAAGTTTATAAGCTTAATCAATAAATATAGGTAGAGGGAGAGAAAGGAGTGAATGATTAATGTAAAGTAACCCCCTGCATATGGCCACTATGATCCTGCGCTCCGGGTGACAACACTGGACTCTGGGGGGCAGAGATTAAACATGAGGAGTATCACCATGGAAACGCGGGACAACATGACCGGGACATTTGCGTCATCTGACACTGTGTCAACTCCCACTGCAGGGGGCCGGTATTTGTCTGCGCTCCGGCTCCTGGAGCGCAGAGTGGTGTCATGACGGGGGAGCCTGGAAAACAGATGATGACGTGCTTGAGACCCAAGCGTCACCTCCGCCGGAATGACGATTTGGGCTTGGGAATACGCGCGACGTATGAATCATCCCCGCAGTCCTATAATGAATTTAAGGAGCGAGGTGGCGTGCAGAAAAGCTACAGAGGCGCCGAACCCGCTCCTGCATTGTTTGTGGTAAGCCATTATTTAAACATCTCTCTATATATATAGACACTAAACAGTAGTCAGCCACTATATAGATATAAGTATAGTCCAGCAATACAGTATGGTGAATGTTCAATAAGAGATCAAATGTACTAGAGGTGTAGAAATCATATGGAGGTATATGCACACCTTTAGAATGACATTGTATTCGTGGCGTGACTTATGGTATGAGATAGCCATGGTATATAATTTAGGTAATGACACTAATGACTGTATTATTATTGAGCACTCAGGATTTGGATTACAGTGTGAAGTATATAGAGATATGTTCTGGCATTGCAATATGATTTAATTTGAGGAAATGGAAAGTTTTTATGAACTCTGTATGTATATGTTTCTGCTTTTAGTACTCCCTCCTTTTTACGTTGCCTGAGGAAGCGGGCGATAGACCCGTGAAACGCGTTGCAGTTAATTGTGGAGTAAGAATAAATTGTATTATTTTGAACAAGTGCGAATTGTCGTCTTTGGGGAGGTAAGTCATCCAGTACCCCCCATTTTAAGATTTTAAGATTGAATATAGTGTTTTAATCTTTGGGTGCCTCTGTATTACTCTAAACATATTTGTATCCACTGGCTGGATGGGTGTGAACACCTCTTTTCTTTCTACGGAGAGCAACCTTTTAGCCTGAGCAGGGACAGGCCTAAGATCCCCGCCTGTGCAATTAGTGGTTGCCTGGAACTGGCAACCTATATTTGTGAGTATCATTCCTCCTATCATTGGTCATGCAAAGCTATAACGATATCACACCATTGGGGCTCTCGTTTGTCTTCTTTTGTCTCTACATAAATAATCCCAATGTCTGCTCTGTCTTTTACACACATTTGTAACATGCTCTAAGCAGTCAATTCTCCACATACTCGTCCACAATTTCCCTCCTTCTCTCAAACAAATAAACATCACCAGGGTGAAGGGGAGTTCACCTCAGTAACAAATGAGGTTGGGTAGATGGCAGTAAATTAAAAAGGAAGCTATGAGGTGTCAGTGTAAACCTGCTTTGCAGGGTTAAAGTGAACCGAGCATCATTTTTAACACCCAGGGCAGCTCTATAGCAAATTAAAAATGCATTCTAAAAATGTGGTTTATTATAAAAAAACTAACTTTCATTTTACCTCATTTTTTTTACATCTAAGGGTTAAAATAGCCACTTTGTCCATCCCTAAAGGACCTCCACTTTGTCCATCCCTAAAGGACCTGAGGACTCTGAGCAGGAGATGGTGGAAGGCAGATAAGAAATCACTTCATTAGACTTAATTAACCACAAACACACCCCCATTGTACTTCAAACAGAAAACATCAGTCACAGTTGAAAATTTTTACACCTAGCCTGGATAATAGCAGTGGTAAAATAGCAGGGGAGTGAGCTTCTGAACAATGACAGCCCTTTCACCTATTTGAAGCCAGGAGCTGCTTAGATCCCTTAGGGAAGTGATATTAGCCACTTCTTAATCAGGGACAGTTGTGCGCTGTTCTTAATCTAAGGAAAACTCTCAGAACTGCCGCAATCTCCCTTCACTTAAAAGGAAACTTCAGTCAAACAAAAAAAATGAGTTTTACTCACCTAGGGCTTCCAATAGCCCCCTGCAGCTGTCCGGTGCCCTCGCCGTCTCCCTCCGATCCTTCTGGCCCCACCGGCAGCCACTTCCTGTTTCGGTGACAGGAGCTGACAGGCTGGGGACGCGAGTGATTCTTCGCGTTCCCAGACACATTAGCACCCTCTATGCTGCTATATGGTATATGATATATGCTATAGCAGCATAGATGGCGCTATTGTGGCCAGGAATGCGAAGAATCACTCGCGGCCCCAGCCTGTCAGCTCCTGTCACCGAAACAGGAAGTGGCTGCCGGCGGGGCCAGGAGGATCGGAGGGAGACGGCGAGGGCACCGGACAGCTGCAGGGGGCTATTGGAAGCCCCAGGTGAGTAAAACTCATTTTTTTTTGTTTGACTTAAGTGTCCCTTTAAGAAAGCATTGGAAAGCGTCTTAACAATGTGCAGAACAGTTCCCCCTGCTGGTAAGGACAGTTTAAGAAGAAAAAACTGTCAGTAATAAATCTGGCCCACTCTGCTCACGTTCATTGTCCTAAGTATGGTTTATTCCCCACCCCCCCCCCCAACACCCACCCCTCCCTGTGTCTCTCTCATTCCCGCACCCATTTACATGCCCTTGATTTGTTTGCAAACTGCAATGTCTCACATCCCTAGGGGTCGTGATGTTTATAGAGCGCATATGGAGCGTAATACACTTTTGCTGGGTGCTTTTCAGGCTGGTATAGTGAGCACTGGTGTTTTGGAATCCATGCACCAATCAGCATCCAGCAAACTAGCTTCATGGTAACAATGTGTACGCACGACAGTGGATGTGACGTCAGTGGACTGATGTCACACCCTTGGCAATTCTCTCTCCATGCACAGACATCACTGTTTAGCCATTCCGGGGATGGGGCATAGATTTATCAGCCCCTCTAGCAGAAAGGCTAACAGGCTGCAGCGGTGGTAAGCATGGGGTTAATACTCTGACTGGGCGGTGAGTAGTCTTGGACCTGTGAGTGGGCAGTCTGCATTTGGATAAGGTGCCTTATTTAAAGGCTTGAGCGAGCACTTCATCTCTGTCTTGGACTGCTTTGTAGCTGGGGGATTTGGTGGTTGGGGGATTGCTATATCCTATGTTTTTTTGTACACCTGTGTCACTTTTCCTGATGAAGCTCTGTTTTATGAGTGAAACTAGCACTAGTCGAAATGTCACTGTACATATGTGTATATAGCTCAGCATTTATCTGGTCACTTCACACCTTATATTCTTAACTCCAGCAACCAATTTACCTTCTAGGAAGGTGTTATATTTGGGGTATAACTGACTGGCTGAGTGTGAGGCATCATTGGCATTATAGTCACACTGACTTTATGCCTTCCGCATGATCATGTGTGCTCTCACACCTGCATATACCTCTTAATGTTGCCTGTCGTGCTGCACTCCCAGGTAATTAGTGTTATAAACTGTTCTAAATCACCTTTTTTCCGGCACCAGCAAACTCATCAGCAAGAGTTGCACACACGACTCATCCCAGCAAGCAGGAGATAGACTTTCTCAGGCTTCTTCAGTATTCACGTTATTTATTCAGGAAACATATATACAGATATAGTTCATCATATCCTAGCAAAGCAGATCCTCACGTTTAAGGTCTTGGCGTTGCAGCTCGTGGCTAACCCTCCTCCTGAGGGTTAGTCAGTTACCTTCTTTCTAGACTACGTTACTCTAGACTACCTATGTACAGCATACATTATATCAGATTACAGCAAGGAATGAAATACTTAGAGGTTCCAGTCAGCATTAAAGTAGGAAGCATAGCAGGAATCAGAGAGAGAGTGCCCTCTGTCCGCCCGTCCCACATCTTTAATAGCGGATAGGAAAGAGTTAAATGTGACATCATCTTCGCCACGACTATTGGCTTAGCCCCCTCATGGTGTCATAATACACACCTACTCCATTAATATTTAATGAGGCTCTTGACATACTTACAAGAATTTGGTATTTAGAAAACATGGCCTATGTTTACTGTTCCTGGGGTGTACATGTTGAGGTCAGTGTAGGCCTGTGACCTTCTTTCAGGAACATGTTCTCCGATGTTCTCAGTATCTGCTTGTTTATTCAAGCAGACACGGAGATGCCTCTGCCTGCATCACAAGACACTCTATTTATGTTAAAGACATACTCTGCGGACAAGCCTTTTATCTAAACTCACGCCAAGTAACTGAGGCCTACTTAAATTCTAACAATCCCCCCTAAAATGGCTTGATCCGCAGATCCCAGCTTCTGAACCCCACAGTACCTGGTTTCGTTTCTTTATGTTTCACTTTTCGATGTTCGTGCTCACACAACTTCTCTGCTCTAGGTGGTTATCCCGGGGAGAAAGGGCAAGACCTCTTGGTCTTCCTGTAACCAGGCTCTCTGGGGATGCCCTACTTCTAAGTCCCTCTATACCACATGCTCAGCATTTGCGTCACTTGCGTATCACTCACAAACTTGCATGGCCACAGAAAAGTGAAACTCGTTTGTCTGTTACACAACGGAGCAGTGCCAGGTGCCTTCTAAAAGAGCGCCATTATACAATCAGCTCCATAACAGGTACTGCTACACCTATACCCATAACCCTGTATATCCCTTAATTTGGAAATATTGGTTCATGAGATTGTTTATGAGGCACCAATCTCTTGACCAGGTTAATTTGTTTTGCGTAATTTAACACACAACCTCACCTGGATAATGATGCCTAAAGTTGTCATCCCCAGTGGGTGTAGGAAGAACTTTTGAACTGCAGAGGCCCAGTCCGAGTGTCCCTGGAACATCACCGGAAACCTTTTCCACCAGGTCAGACTGGAACTCACCTGCTTATTTTTGTGTTCTACCTCGTTAAGATCACCTGGATCATGGTGAAATCTTACCTCTAACTTAGTGTACTGTTTGTTTAACCGTTGTAACAAAGTGTGGTCGTCTTGGCTCAAACCCTGTTCCCCTTTGTCCCATGTCGTGTTCTCTTTCAGGATGGGAACTTCACGTGAAACTTTGAACTTTAGAGTTCTCTTAACAATTTGAGAAATAACGGCATCAAACCTGGATGACTTGATCCATATGGGATCTCCGCTCACACCATATGTTCCCCTGGACAGATCCCCCTTCTCGGAACAATTATGCCAATGTACCTTAAATGTGTCATTAGACACTATATTAAAAAACAAACCTTTCCTTCAGCCACCGGAACTATCGGTTTGGCTTCAGGGTGGATCTTTTGAATGGTAGCCTCGCATTCTGTGTTATTGAGCCAGCAGGCTTCTTCACTAAATTTGACTTGCCCCGGCAAACACAGGTACCTCTGGGAGAATTGCCCGCATGAGGACAACTCTACTCGTTTCACCTCCCCCGTCTAGCACCAAAAAAGGTTGACCTCTCAGGTCATGGTGTAAGACATGTGTTGAGGTGGGAACTAAGGAAGTGGCGGTGCCTAAAGGAATGTTGCACCGTTTCCATTTGTTCACCCAACCATCTCGAAGCTTCCATGCAAAAGATCCTTCTCCAGAAAAATCGATATACCTCCCCTTGTCCAAACTCCGTTGTACAGGATCTTTTAGCCTCTCCCTGACAAAATATGTCCCCAACTGTCCTGATTGGACCTCTTCCCCCTTATGTCCTGAGGCACAATATGTACCTGAGGTCGGGAGGACTGTACTCTCTGCAATCTTTCAATTAAGAGTACCTCTTCACTTACCCAACTAGCATGAGGATAAGCGGCTGCATATGGACTGTGTAATATCGTCCCCTGTTGTGACCCGTGTAGTGAGAATGGGGTTCCCTGTGTTGGCTTTCCCTCCCCCGGGATCGCTCTCCCCACCCTCTTTGTCACCTGGAAATGTAGCTCGATCTCGATTTTTACTTCTTGTTTCGAGAACCACCACCCCTCGGCTTTCTAGCCTTTACATGTGTATAGTTGGTTCAGAGACACCCCCTGTTGGCGCCCCAGAGTGTGATGTTGTCCCCTGCGTCTCTCCGGCAGGAGAATTGACGCCTCCTGCTCGTTCCTCTCCAATCTGGAACCATCTCACTCTGGATAACCAAGACAAGGTACTACCGAATCACACACTCCACCTTTTGCATGTACCCATTGTACTGCAGTGTACCTTGTTACCAGCCTTTGGATCGGTGCATCGATTCTGGGAGTGTGACATTCAATAGCAGATTTACACTGCCATTCAATTCATACTGCCCACACCTCTGACCCTTCAGACCTGTCACCCACCTTGTGCCATGAAATTTGTTTTCACCTGGCACAAGTGCTCTTTTCCTCCATCCCTGCTTGGTCCATCTGTGCCAAGCGGAGGGAGGTGTGAAAGGATTAGTACCTTTGTCACCAAACATTAACATGCTTGGGCCTTGCATTCTCATTAACCCCTTATTATTCATGAGAATGTCCTCTCTTCGTTCTCCTAGGACGAAATGGCAGCCTAGGATCACCATCAGCACGGTACTCTTCATTATAAAAGCACCTCCTTGGGAAAGAAAAACATTAGCAATTTGCACTATGCTTTGCTCAGTCAGTTTTTTTAGTCGTTTTCCGATCTCAGGAACCTCGGTTTTTAGTCTCTTTCCAATTTCAGGAATCTCGTGTTTTAGTCTCTTTCCAATTTCAGGAATCTCGCTGTTCTCCAAACTCAGATTGGCATCTGGAGCCTTTCGCTTATCCGACTGACATCTCCATCTTTGCTGCCAGCACTGCAGCTGTCTTGAGTCCATATTGCCAAACTCCTGAAATCGAAATACAAACAAATCAATTCTTATTAATGATTTGGGATTTGCCCTGCGGCTTGTACTCCGTACACTTTAAATTGATCAATATATACCGTAATTGATCTCATTGCTTTATGGTTCTCATGAACTCTGTTTACTCTTTTTGGTAGATTGGAGTTAAACCTCTCTCCCCTACCTAAGTACTATCCGAAGTACTTACCTGTGTAAAATATGCTCCCGCGGACTTCACCTTTGGAAGCTCTCACCTCATTGCAAGCTCCCTCCACATCCCCCCCTATCTGTACATGCGCAGCCGTCGCATGCACAGATTACGGATGCTACACCTGTTGTTGCTTTGCAGGTGAGCCTGCAATGCTCTTACTCATTATCGCATTTACTTATCTAGAACCTCATTGCGATACCAGCTCTGCTAGAAGTTCTGTGTGTTGTACCCTCTGACCAATGTTTGCCGTGCTACTACCCCCATACTACAAAAAAAATGGCTGCCTCCCTGTAGGAAGGAGCACTTTGCACTTACACTACACAGGGTGCAGGGCTAAGCATTCCAGCGTCAAATGCCTGTATGCAGATCCCTGAATGCCCACTTGGTAGGTAGTCGTATGGCAAACCTGTACTGATACACTGTCACTCTGTAAATGGCAATTCTTTCATTTGTATAATTGCCCCATGAACTGCGATCAGTTCTTGTTGTTTGTGCTACACTTGGTAGGAGCTGGAAAAAACATGTTTGACCAATCAGTGGATGAGAAAAACGCACAAAAAACAGCCCCAGCCCAGCATAGACCTCTTAGTCAAACTCTGGACCTGTCCACGACAAAAACCGGAAAAAAACATCACCGCTCTGCAGCCGCAGTGACGGATACCTGGATTGGTCAACTCCCTTTTTTCCAACTCTGGCACCCCCTGATGCACTGTCCCCCCTTTACTCTATTGGGAACTCATGCTGCACCACCCGTTAAGGTGCCTCACTTAAAGGAATAATCCCATAAGAAACTCAGTACAGACACTTTCCTCTGCTCTGCGCTGCTACGTGTCTCCCTGCACCTAGCTGGGAAACACTTCCTATCCGTGACCATGCTAGTCTCACACAGCAACAGCTTGGTGCACGTATTCTTGCATTCCTTTCCCTGGACCCAGGGAAAGGCTCTGGGGAAATACTTAGGGATCCGAGATACTCAGTAGAATGTCTCTGTATTTCTACCCCCCTTCCTTTCAGCTGCTCTGCCCAGAGCCGCGAGAACAGCCTGACGTGACGTGGATCCCCCCAGCCCCTCCCCCCCCCTGCCATGACGTGTGGGGGCCATGACTCTTGGGGGCGGGCCCTCCCCACTGCCGCCATTTTGAGTCCTGGACTGCCAGCTAAGATGGCTGCTCCCATAGCAACCTCTCAATCCTATAAACCTTAGGAGAAAAAACAAACTCAAACAGAACAAACATTTTATGCATAATTACACATAGCCTCGATACACAGTGCAGAAAAGCAGCATTCCACTACATACACTCTTGGATGCCTGCAAAAACCTAAGGAAAACCTAAGGAAAACCCCGTCTCAGCTGCAATCCTAAATGCTATATACCTTAGTATCACCCAGTGACGTGGAAATCTCTCTCTCTACACAACCATCTGCTTATCCCAGACACAACTCAGAACTACCAGAGCACTCTGTACAACTCCAAACCACTTTAACTGTTACCATCCCAGCTAGAAACTTCTTCTGAGACGAACATTTATCAGCCGGAGCTGACCAAACAACATTAAACATATGCAGACATTTAGAAAAATTTTAGCAGCACTGACTGGAACGAGAGAAGCTTGCTTTTCTCTCTACGCTTTCCACTATGCTCGTGAAGTCCCTTAGAAAAACGCACAGAGGAAAAAAAACATTCCGACCGAGAAAACCGGCAGAGTACAGTAGCCGTTCACCCACCATCTCAGCTGTGGCTATAAGCTTTTTCATAACTTCAAAGCGACCCAGAGACGTGGGCTGTGCATTCCTGTCTACCCAGCTCACCGAAAAAAGAAAAAAAAAACCCATACTGCCAACAGTTAACACATGCTTTAAACCCTACACACTTCTAAACCTCACAGCTTACAAATGTCTCTCAATCGCTTTCCTCTCTCCCCCCTCTACTACTCGAAAGCCGCCCCTCCTCCTCTTCTGCGGGGCGCTCTACGCTAGACTGCAGCATCGCTGGCATCACTCCAAGCTGTCCTCACCCCTACGCAGACAGCTTCTCTGGGAAAGCGAGAGAGAGAAAAAACAAAACAAACCCAGCAAATCCCACCGTTAACAACTGTACAGCGGAAAAAAAAACATGCCTGTGACAAATGTGGATGTAACCACACTCGACACCGTAACATACATTACAGAAACATTAAAGCCAGTACTATATATGCTTTACACCGAAGGTAAAGAAATACGCAGACTCCAAGCTGCAACACAGATAATGCAATATAACAACGTAAATCATACATGCCTGATCCGCGGACTCTTGGCAATTCATCAGCTTTCGCAACTTTTCCCCGCGAAACTTCTGATTGGACCCCCTGGAACTCCTGAGCGTAATCTCTCTGGCTCAGTGGATCGGCTTCTCCAGCGGCAGTTGCGATCAACCTCCCTCGGAGCGTTCCAGCACCTGCGATCCTGTTTTAGGCTTGTAACTGCTGTGCACCTGCAGCTAAAGTTTAACGTCCAAGAGTTTCGCCGCTGATTTCCTCGAATTGCAGCCCGTGTGCCGACTCACGCACACTCCCCACACCACTTATCAGCTTGATAAGCTTTCCAGTCCGCGTCTATTCTGCTTGTATCGTTGTGGAATATCTTGAAAACTTGGGCCCCTGGCCCCTGTCTGCCTGTTTTGCTAGACAGTGAAGGTTTAATCGGCACGATTGTTATAAACTGTTCTAAATCACCTTTTTTCCGGCACCAGCAAACTCACCAGCAAGAGTTGCACACACGACTCATCCCAGCAAGCAGGAGATAGACTTTCTCAGGCTTCTTCAGTATTCACGTTATTTATTCAGGAAACATATATACAGATATAGTTCATTATATCCTAGCAAAGCAGATCCTCATGTTTAAGGTCTTGGCGTTGCAGCTCGTGGCTAACCCTCCTCCTGAGGGTTAGTCAGTTACCTTCTTTCTAGACTATGTTACTCTAGACTACCTATGTACAGCATACATTATATCAGATTACAGCAAGGAATGAAATACTTAGAGGTTCCAGTCAGCATTAAAGTAGGAAGCATAGCAGGAATCAGAGAGAGAGTGCCCTCTGTCCGCCCGTCCCGTCTCTCTTCTCCGATGTTCTCAGTATCTGCTTATTCAGTATCTGCGTTTATTCAAGCAGACACTGAGATGCCTCTGCCTGCATCACAAGACACTCTATTTATGTTAAAGACATACTCTGCGGACAAGCCTTTTATCTAAACTCAGGCCAAGTAACTGAGGCCTACTTAAATTCTAACAATTAGCAGTAGTCCTGAGCTCACCATTGCAGTGGGGATAGCTACACTCCACAAGGCACCGAACAATTATACGTGTATATCTTGCTGGAGGGGATCAGCAAAGAACTCTCACTGCATATGGTATTCCCTGTATCTCATAAGATGTGTAGATACTTTACATTTTATGGTGTTGAAATTCACACCCAGCACTTAGTACATGTGCCTAGTGAGGTACAGTACCAGTGACCGGACTAGCACAAGGCAATTTATATGATTTAGTACATGCAAGGTTAAGTCTTGACAGACATATGTGTTTGAAAAACTATAATGTTGCAAGTTTCTAAAACAATAACCTATTTCAAAAACTTTAATGTTCTTATGTTGAAAACTATATTTATCCTGCGCCCTTTTCTCTGCTTTGGGCACCATATTAGCCATGAATGCATTAGAGTCTATGGCAGCACCCAAATCGTCCATTAGCCGCTGGCGCCCTTTTTTCCTGCTACCATGGATGGGCGGGGCACACGGTGCTGGGACGGTGCTGGGCCCCATGAGAGATAGAAATTATCATTATTATTTTAATTTGGAAATTTATTGAGCAATTTCGTATCAAAATAGCATTGTGCTCAATATCATTAAAATAGACTTAATTTTTACTTTAAATAAAGGTTTACAGCTTTATAGTGTCATTTATGCATACCTGTTTTTGCCAACATGTAAATACTTATAAGAAATTAAAAGCAATGTATTTAAAACATTTACTATCAACCCCTGTATATATGAAAAGGATATGTTTAGCTATGTAATAGTAATATGCTATGGCTGTAGGCTACAGCCAGCTGGTCCACTGTACACCACACATACTAGGTGTGCTCGCCAACAATTTTTGTCTCTCCAGTATTGAAGCTGTTAATGGACCTAGACGCTGCACCAAACCACACACAAACAACTTTGTTCGCTCCTTCTGTAGGATTTTCCCTACTAAATACTATAATAAGAATTTCATTTCTAGTCTACAGTATTTAAGACATATGTTAACTTGCTGAGCATTGCTCACAACTGTGCAAAAGTAATTCACAAAATCCTCGAAAGCAAAAAATAAAATAAAATTGTTAGTTAATTTACGTGCAAGGTCAACACAGGGGTGCTCGGATACCACTTTTTAAAATCCGAATTGATCCGGATACCCAGATATCCGGATCGGATATCCGAATCCGAACATTCAGATATACGCGTTCATGCGGATATCCAAATGCATTATCCGGGCAGATTCGGATATCCGGATAGAAAAATCAGAAGTGCACTTTAACTTGCTTTAAGAACGTTTTTAGGGCTCATTTCCACTATTGCGGTGCAGAATCGCCTGGATTCCACCGCTGATGAAATCGCATGCGGATGCTATTCCCCATGCGTTTTTTGCCGCAAATTTGCATAGGTGAGGGTATATGCGATTTTAACCATGTCACTGCCTGTGTGAATTTACATTGGTACCTATGCGAATTCGTGGCAAAAAACGCATGGGGAAACCGCATGCGATTTCCCTATTAAATACATTGCATGCAATTCGCATGCATTCCACTCGCAGGCGAATTCTGCAGCTCTTTTGTGCGTTTTTTCACAGCTGAAAAAAACGCACCTCAACAACGCTACAGTGGAAACAGGCACATCCACTTGCATTACATGTGCGAATCCACATGCGTTGAACGCATGCGGATTCGCGATAGTGGAAACGAGCCCTGAAGGGTAAATGAGGCATGTAGCATCATTATTTTTTAAAGGGGCACTTTCCAAGTGTCACGTGGCACTTGCCAAGTGTCACGTGGCACTTGCCAAGTGTCACGTGGCACTTGCAAGTGCCACGTGCCGAGTGACAGTCAGACAGCAGAGGAGAAGACACTAGTGCACACTAACTGTCACACTGGCACTGCTCACAGCACAGCAGTTCTGTAGAAAGCTAACACAGTAGTGCTACTACTCTAACAACTACTAGCACACTGACTGCAGTACTACAGTACTAACTACACAATAACACAGTAATCCTCCTATTACCTAATCCCTAACCTAACCTATACCTTAGGCTAATAGCTGGCCAGCAGGCAGCAGCTGGCCTGTTCTGTGCACAGCACACACACAGACACATAGCAGCACACACTGACTGTCATACAATGACATCAATCAAGCTAATTAACGATTTAACAATAGTGTAGTGATAGTAGTGAAGGTATTAATCACTGAACAGCTTTAGATTTATAACTGTGTACAGCCCCCTTGCTAGGCCACCAGCACTGAAGCATGTCTCTCAGTGAGCATTCAGCAAGCTAAGACGATATGTCTCATCATGGCAGCCCTCCTTATTATACAGGGGGGCTGGCCAGTGTTCCTTTCTGTGATTGGGTGCCAGGGTTTAGGCTGGGAGCCCTCTGATTGGCTTAATGAGGTCAGGTGAGGCTGGCCAGGGTTCCCCTCTCCCCCTCTGTGATTGGTTGCTAGGGCTTCTGCTGGGAGCCCTCTGATTGGCTCCAGGACTTAATCTCCTTAGTTTCAGTATTTTGGATCCGGATATCTGGGTTATGTGGCCAAATATCCGCAAATAGCGATCTGGATTTCTAAAGAAATCCGGAATCCGATCCGGATAGTGTAAAAATGTTCGGATATCCGGGTTACCCGGATATCTGGAATCCGGATGAGCACCCCTGTCACATACACTTACGGGTTAAATAATTTATTGTAACTGTGTAATCTTAGATGTACTTACCTTATTTTTCCCAGTTGATCTTCTATTGTTAAAAGCACAGATTCCAAAACAGCAGACCAATTGGACAGGCTCTGAACATGCTGAAGTTCAGCTTCATAAATGGCCAAGCGGGATCTGAAGTCTATTACAGATTGATCGCCCTTTCCTGCACTTAAGTTTTGTAGCACTTGCATTGGTATGCCAAGTGCACTGCGTTCATGATCATAAAATTGGAAACAAGAGTGGCATGGTCTACAGTTGGGATATGTGTCAGTATAGCCTCTTTCACAAGAGTCACATCGTGCTCCCACAATACCAGGGCGACATAGACACTTTTCAGTTTCCTTATCACATCCAATGTCAATTGTACCTTTGTAGTCACAGTTGCATGCTGGAAGGAAGTAAAAGAAAAGTAAGATGACTTTCATAAAATTACAAATAACATGATCAAATAACAAAACCAAACCAAACAACATTATATAATACACACCATTCACTATGCGTGGCATAATCATTTTAATGATCCACTCCAGGTACAAGTATTTACCTAGATCTGTATAGGTTCTCAGTTGCAGAGATTGACATGTTTGTATAAACTCCCTTATGAGCTGCACTCAGGGCCAGACTGGGCCACTAGAAGGTTGGAGGATTCTTCGGTAGGCACAGTCAGATCCCCACGTCCAGGATTGGGTTAAGGCAGAGGCTGCAGGGTGTGTGTGTGTGTGTGGGGGGGGGGGTAATTCTATCTTCCCTCCCTCTCCTAGGCCACCCCCTACACCCCTCTGCAATCTCAGAATAGTCCAACAGTAATTACTATCAGATTACAACAAAATGGCCGCCAAAGTCACCATTCACAGACTCTGGTAGCCATTTTTTGTAGTCCTATAGTAACTGCAATGGGAAGGCAGAACAGGTAAACATGGTAAATGAAGAGGGGTATGGGCAGGGGTGAAATTTTAACAGCAGCCACTGACAGGGGCACCCACTATGCTAGCAGCACCCACTAGCAGTGGTACTCAAAATGCCTGCAGCACCCACTAGCAGTGGTACTCAAAATGCCTGCAGCACCCATTATTAGCACCACTCACTATGCCAGACGCTCCCACTATGCAAGCTTTACCCACCATCAGCAGTACTTCTTATGCCAGCAGTAACCACGATGCCACAATAATCAAAATACCAGGTATAATGTGTAATACAAAAAGATATACTGTATTTATTATTAACAAGTGGTTAAAATAACTTAAAACACTTAGCAGAGTTATCAAAGTGCATGCCGGCTGACACGCCATACAACAATACATTTGCTCGACAACCATCACACATGAGGGCAGCCACCACAGATCCCTTCACACTATCAAGCACTGGGGGCTGTCTAATAACTGCTGGTACATGTGTCTGCAAGTATCCTTGATAGCATTGTTGGGCCAATTCATGCAAGCAATGTGCAAAAACAGATATATTAGTATGAAGCTAGCATTCGTTTTGTTTAGTCCTAAAGGAACATGCCACTCCTCCATGCAACACAATGATAAGCAGGCAGATGTCATAAGCTATTCCCATAAGGCAGATACAGTTCAGCCATAAGACAGTCTCATCTCTAGTGCAAGTATCTCATTACAAAATGTCAGGCTCCTTAGATGATGCAACGACTATGCCAGGAGCATCTACTACAGCAGCAACACCTATTATGCCAGCAAGCAAAAGCAGAGCTCACTACACTACTAAGCAGCAAAGCCCACTATGCCAGCAAGCAACAGAGCCTACTATGCCAGAAGCAGGAGAGCCCACAATGCTAGCAGCAGCAGAGCCCATTATGCCAGCAGCAACAGCAGCAGAGACCACTATGTTAGCAGCAGCAGAGACCACTATGCTAGCAGCAGCAGCAGAGACCATTATGCTAGCAGCAGAAGCAGAGACCACTATGCTAGCTGCAGCAACAGCAGAGGCCACAATGCTAGCTGCAGCAGCAGCAGAGACCACTATGCTAGCAGCTGCAGCAGAGACCACTATGCTAGCAGCAGCAGCAGAGACCACTATGCTAGCAGCAGCAGCAGAGACCACTATACTAGAAGCAACCCGTACTATGCCAATAGCAGCCCCTACTATGCCAGCAGCAGCCCCACTATGCCAGCAAGTAACTGTCCCACTGTGCCAGAAAACACCAGCCCCCACTATGCCAGCAGCAACCCTTACTATGCCAAATAGCAGCCACTACTGTGCCAGCAGCAGCCACCAATTAGCAGCCACCACTGTATGAGCAGCAACCACTTCTGTACTAGCAGCAGCCATGACTGTGCCACTGCCAACAATAGCCATCATTGTACCAACAGCAACCTCAAAATAGCAGCAGCCACTAGTTAGCAGCAACCACTTTGCCAGCAGCAGTAACAGTCACTCGAAAAGCAGCAGAGAGCTGGGCACTTTATAATATTCAAGACTTTATTATCCCTCAATGGATTAATGGTACATCAACAGACACATTTTGAGACAGCAATGATGGTATATCTTGTGGCTTGACAGCCGTTTCGGGTACTTCTGCTTCATCAGAGGCCCTAATGCAGAGAGACATTGTTATAATGTTGCCCACTCCTTAAAGAGAAACTCCGACCAAGAATTGAACTTTATCCCAATCAGTAGCTGATACCCACTTTTACATGAAAAATATAATGATTTTCACAAACAGACCATCAGGGGGCGCTGTATGACTGATTTTGTGCTGAAACCCCTCCCACAAGAGGCTCTGGTACCGTACGGTACTCTGGGCAAACTGCCACAATGTAACAATGACACACACAGGAAATGGCTGTTTATAGCTGTCTGTTAAAGCCAGAACAGCTACATAATCTGCCCACAGTAACAATGTCACCATGTAATACATGTCAGAATGTGAATCTAGGAGAGGAAAGATTTTACAATGAGCAAACTCTGACTAAATCATGTATACATAATTATTGTAAAAATTAAGCAACTTTTTATATTAAATTATTTTCACTGGAGTTCCTCTTTAACAAGCAACAAACTTACCCCGTCCGTTGGAAAACCGCTGCTCCCACGGAAAACTGTAAGTCCCTCATGTCAGGGACAGCAAGGGCAGATGTGTGATTGGGTTCATCGCTTCAGATTCAGAAACTCAGTCTCACCGTCAGTTTGTCCATAGATGGCCATATGTGGATTCATGATCTATGAACCGACTAGCCAAGTGGAGCGTTCTGACTCCAAAGGATTCACCACACACATATAATTTCAATTGTTTGCCACCACGTACTTAACGGAACACGACCGTAAACTATAATAAACACACCGAGAACACTAACTTAACCCTTAGCTGTAAGCATACAGGTTGCAGATGCAAAATACTATAGATTACTAGGTAACAATCGGAGGAGTAGTATATATGTGTATGTTCAGGAACAGATCCTAACCGTTGAAACGATTGGCCTACAGCGAATCTGAGGGCAGATTTATAACCTGCAGGCCTGACAGGCTATAATGTGCACTCAGCAAACAGTGAATAACGCTAGAAGGTCCTCATTTTCAGGCACGTATAAAGCCCCCTTTGGCTGTAAAAGTGAAGATCTGCCTCCGGACACAATAAGCTCCACTCCCTTTCCATGGGAAGCCCTGCCCTCACTCACAGGAAGCTCCTCCCCATCTGGGACGCTTTGGAGTTAAGAGGTGCCATACAGGAATCCTAGTGTAACCATCCCTACATGTGTATGGGAGCATTAGTGTCTCTGACAACAGTGACCTTTCCCACAACCTTGCACCCACAGGGACCTCTCCCTCCACCTAGGACCCATACTGACCTCTCTCACGCCAGCATTAGCACTGCAGTGATCCTGCCTCCCCCAGCACCTACATTGACTGTTCCCTCCCCCAGCAGCACCCTTTCTGTCCCCAGCAGCACCCATAGTGACCTCCTCCAGCACCTAAACTGACCTCTCCCCTCCCTAGCACCCCCAATGACTTCCCCTTGCTGCAGCACCTACACTGATCTCTACTTCTCCCAACATCCACCCCTTCCCACCCCATAGCTGGCACCCTGTACTCACATGACCTCAAGTACCTACATCCAGGCCTGACATTGCACCCAGTACTCACACCTGCACACAGCCTCCACATGGCCCCCACTATCTGCACCAAGCACCTGTCAGAATTCTAGTGGTTTATTTATGCAGAAAAAGCGGTCATATGTGTATGGTTTAAGTTTTAATGTTCTATGCAAAATTTCATTGTAAACTGGGAAGTTGGGGTATTTCTTTAAAATATTGCTCGGGGGGGGGGGGGGGGGGCGTGTTTGTCGCACGTTCATGCTGGACGCCTAGCTCAGGAGCTCCATGCAGCTACCCGATATAAACGGCTATAAATCACGCCAGAGCAACCCTTTTTTCCGCTACTGGGTGTCTGAGGATGGCAGAATCCCGATGGGCCTAGAATCATCCCTCAAATGAAGAAAGGAGCCCCTAAATGGAATAAACTGCCGGAGATCTTTGCTGGAATACAGGCCTGCTCAGCAAACAAAGATGGCGCCGGCAGAAGATCTGAGGCAAAAGAAATGACAAAAATCCCTGAAGTGGCCACTACCCTCACAGCGGTTCCTATTAGCTCTGGAGCAGCAGGTGAATCCTCCCCAGATCTGGACTTCCCGAAATCCAGAAGTCCGGTTAAAACCAAGCCGAGACTTTCAGCTCCTCCTGACCAGGTAAGCCCGGCGGCCATCTTAGCCTCTCCTCCCGCAGACAGATCACCACATCATGCTGGAACAGTTCCCTGCTTCTGACCAGGGTATCACACAAGCATACCTTATAGACTTGTTAATGTCGCTAAAATCTTCCCTAGCTACTGACATATTACAAATTGCCAACCACCTACAACAATCAGTCAGCCTCTTAGGCGACAGAGTTGCTACTGCTGAAAAGAGCATCGCCATGCTAACTAAGAAACACAATAACACTGTTGACTGCTGGGAGCACAATCAACAAGACATTAACCACTTGCCGACCGCCCACAGCCCATGAGCGGTGGCAAAGTGGACGCCTTAAGGACCGCAATACGCCTGTCGGCGGCGGGTCCTTAAGGCGTGTCCGGGGAGCGATCGCGTCATTGATGACGCGCGCTGCCACCGGAAAGACGTCCCGCCCACCTGGCCCGATAACCCGCCGGCCTATTAGCAGCGCCGGCGGGGTTTGAATCGGCGATCTGGCCAATAGGAAACGTATAATACACTTTGTTTACATGACAAAGTGTATTATACAGGCTGCCTCCTCCTCCGCACTCTTCGTCCGTGCGATCGTCCGAGGAGGAGGCAGCCCTGTAAGTGACAAGCACAAACAGTTTTTAACACCCACAGACCCCCCGATCGCCCACCCCAGCCCTCAGGACCCCCCCTGACCACCCCAGCACACCAGAATTTGCACCCAAGCACCCCCCAGTAAAGCCATAAATCACCCCCTGCCACTATCTGCCGACGCTATCATTTAGGTTAGGTCCCTATCTGCCCCCTAGGTTCCCTTGATCACCCCCCCCTACCCTCAGATCCCCCCAGACCCCCCCCCCCTCAGGCCCCCCCTGTATACTGTATACTACTGTATACATCTGCCTCACCCACTGACCACCTGTCTATCACCTGTCTGTCACCTGTCTATCACCCCTTGTAACCACCACCCATCAGAGCAGACCCTAAACTGTCCCTTGGGGCCACCTGATCACCCACCCAGACCCTCAGATTGCCCTCAGACCCCGCTCCTGATAACCTCCCCAGTGCATTGTTTACATCTATTCTCCCCTGTAATTACTCACTGATCTCCCATCAGTCACCCCCTGTGTCTGCCACCCATCAGATCAGGACCCAATCTGCCCCGTGCGGGTAACCTAATCAATCCCCCTCACCCTCAGATCGCCCTCAGACCCCTCCCCCCCCAATCACCTTCCCAGTGCACTGTATTTGATTGTGCTGTAATTGTATTTGATTGTGCTGTAATTGTATTTGATTGTCCCGAGATCGGCTGTGATTGCCCTGTGATTGGCTTTGATTGTCCCATGATTGGCTTTGATTGTCCCGTGATTGGCTTTGATTGTCCCGTGATTGGCTTTGATTGTCCCGCGATTGCCCTGTGATTGGCTTTGATTGGCTTTGTTTTCTCGTGATTGGCTTTGATTGTCCTGTGATTGTTTCTGATTGCCTCTGATTCCCCACTCGCCACCACCCCGTCACTATCCTAGTGATCTAAAAACAGTGATCAGTGAAAACTGTCACTTTTTTAGTATCACTAGTGTTAGCAGTTAGGCCAGTTAGCTAGGCCCCTTTGTTAGTGTCAGTTAGTGCTCAGCCCACTGCACCACAGTCACTAATTAGCGTCATCACTGTCGCTAATCAACAATGTTACTATATAGTATCTGTAAGTGATCATTACTGATCACAGTCAGATCTATTAGGGTCACTAGGATCCACTAAAAAACGCAGTGTTTGCCCGATCAGGTCTGATCATTCTCCTGCACTTGCGTTCAGCCCACCCCACCGCAGTGACAGAATTTTTTTTTCTGATCACTGCAAAAACCATTGTACACTAGCTGTGCACTGTAAACATCAGTTTTGATTTTTTTTTTTTTATCAAAACTCAGTGACCACAGCTTTCTACCTCTCAAATACTCCCCTTCGCTAGGTATGTGCTCTCTTTCCTAGGTAGTCTCAGAGGAATACCCCCTAAATTTAGCAGTCCACCATGGCAAGAAAGGGTTATTCCAATGATGAGGTGTTCAGGTACATGGCCCAGTCGGATGAGGACGATTGGGACAAACCATTCGACGAATCATATGGGTCAGAATTTGAACCTGAATTGAGCAGTGGCTCACTGACCGATAGCGATGACGAGGTTGAGCTCCCGGCTAGAGCCAGGCGTACCACACCCCATGTCGCTGGACTGCAGGTGGCGCAGGATCAGCCTCAAGGGCAGCAGAGTGGTGCTCGTGCTGGTCTGAGATTTCATGGTGGGGCAGGCACCAGCAGCACAGCATCTCCTGGACCTAGAACCAGTACTTCCGTACACCCTGGTGAAGTGGCGAGCACCAGGATGAAAGTTGAAACTGGTTCGGTGGCACGTGCAGTAACACCCCAGTCGCAGCCGCCAAGTAGACGGGCCCGTACTACCCCTAGTTTACCAGAGGTGCTGGCAAATCCAAATTGGCAATACCCTGATACCGCCGCACCCATATTGCCCCCTTTCACCGCCCAGTCTGGAGTCCAGGGGCCTGATTCACAAAGCGGTGCTAACAGTTAGCACCCTGGTGAAAAGCCCTTTATCATGCCTAAACTCAGTTTAGGCATGATAAGTTTAGGTGTGATAAGTTTAGGTGTGATAAGTTTAGGCATGATAAGTTTAGGTGTGATAAGTTTAGGCATGATAAGTTTAAGCACCAACTGCGTTAGCACCGCAATGCACAGCTGATCAAAAGTTTTGCGCTAGCAAAGTCTGGTGCACTTCGCATAGAGTTTAATGGCGCTGCATTGCGTGCGGGACTTTGCACGCTATCTACACTTACCTAAACTTAGCATGCCTAAACTTATCACACCTAAACTTATCACACCTAAACTTATCACGCCTAAACTGGCTTTTCACCAGCATGGTGCAATGGTTATCACTCCTAAAGTCTCTAACTGGGTTAGCACCGCTTTGTGAATCGAGCCCCAGGTGGAGACAGATAATCTAGGATCGCCCCTAGACTTTTTTTATCTGTTCATCACCCAGGATCTCTTAGACCT
The DNA here is from genome assembly GCF_040937935.1 of Hyperolius riggenbachi. NCBI lineage: Eukaryota > Metazoa > Chordata > Amphibia > Anura > Hyperoliidae > Hyperolius > Hyperolius riggenbachi. The sequence continues at coordinate 385,720,748 of NC_090647.1, read as the reverse complement.
AGTCGTGGCAGAGACCAACCGTAAAGCCACACAATTTGTAACCGCCAATCCGAATGTCCCCCTTGCCCAGCCATTTCGGTGGAAACCAGTCCAAGTTTCCGAAGTTACAATTTTTTTGGGCCTTCTCTTACACATGGGACTAATCAAACAAAATGTGTTGCGGTCTTATTGGTCTACAGACCCATCACAACATGTTCCCTTGTACTCTGCTGCCTTGTCCAGGACACAATTTGAGAACATCCTGCGCTTCCTGCACTTCAATGATGACGAAACTTGTCATGAACGTGACCACCCTGCTTTTGACCGGCTCCACAAAATTCGGCCCCTCATAGACCACCTGTCATCAAAATTTGCAGATGCTTATACCCCTGAACAGCAAATCTGCGTAGACGAGTCCCTCATACGTTTTACCGGGCACCTTGGCATCAAACAGTACATCCCAAGCAAGTGCGCCCGGTATGGGGTGAAACTGTATAAGCTCTGTGAAAGGGCCACAGGCTATACATCTTATTTTAGGGTCTAGGAGGGAAAAGACTCCAAATTGGAGCTGGTCGGATGCCCTGACTACCTGGGGAGCAGTGGAAAGGTTGTGTGGGACTTGGCGTCACCCTTGTTCCAGAAGGGGTACCATCTTTATGTGGACAATTACTACTCAAGTGTGGCCCTCTATCAGCACTTAAAGTTAGAAGGAATTCGATGCTGTGGCACCGTGCGGCCTAGTCGCCGGTACTTCCCCCAACGGCTCATTACCACCAAACTTCAACGGGGGCAAAGGGCCGCATTGAGTGCTGACGACCTGCTCGCGGTGAAATGGAAGGACAAGAGGGACGTTTACTTTCTGTCCACTATTCACGCAGACACGACAGTTGAAATACAACGGGCAACTGAGGTCATTGAAAAACCCCTTGTCGTCCACGAGTATAATACCAACATGGGAGGGGTGGACTTCAATGACCAGAGGTTAGCGCCCGATTTACTTTCCCGCAAAACCAGACGCTGGTATAAAAAAAATGTCTTTTTATCTAATTCAATTGGCAGTTTACAACAGCTTTGTTCTCTACAGTAAGGCTGGGACAACTGGATCGTTTCTTCAATTTCAGAGACAGATCACTATGGAACTCCTGTATCCAGGAGGTGTCCGGGCCCAACCCCAAGATGCAACTAGTCAGCTGCATGGAAGGCATTACGCCTATCAGATTCCGAGTACCCCAGGTCACCGAATCCGAAGAAAATGTTGTCGTGTCTGCAGCAGGGCTGACACCACTGTTTATTGTCCCCGCTGCCCTGACCAGCCTGGCCTATGCCTAGGGGCGTGTTTTGAGAGGTACCACGAGCAGGTACACTATTAGAGAGTAGGGAACTACAGACACAGCGGTAGGCACACAAAGGTCTCTCAGTGCTATTTCACACTGCTGCCATGCGTTAGGGCAAAATGCCTAGCGAAAGTCACACTTTGCGGTCCCCCCCTACGCCAGAAGTGCTTGACTTAACGCTAGTGCATGCCTACGTTACTGCGTGGCTTCTGCGGCAATTTCGATCAGCCCGGAAGTCACGTTAGTCTATGGCGACGCAGTTCATTACTAGGCCGAATGCTACTCTTGTGGTATTCCCTGAAGGTCTGTTTTGGACGATACGGTGCGGCGGGCTCAACCCACCGGATATGTCAATATGCAGTGTGAAACGAAACATCGGGTTTCCAGAGACCCTAATACACAGGGCTGCCAGAAACCTCTACTTCCACTTGGGACAAAATGCAGAATGTACTTCGCCACAACTCTGTGCGATTTGCACTTTGCACATTGTGCCATGGGGGAGGAGAGGTTTGTCCTCGGGAGGTAAGTTAAAAAAAAAAAAAACAAACAAACAAACAGGTAAGCAAAAAAGTTAATGTTTGGTTTGCAATGTTAAGGTTTTGATTAAAAAAGTTAAAAGTTTATTAAGGTTAATTAAGTAATTGCTTTGCTGCTTGCTTGTTTTTTGGGTTTTTTTGTATTTTTTTTTCTCTTTTTCCATCCATTAACCTTCCAGGTGGACCGAACGAACGACTAACCAGCTGCAGCACTGATGGTGCATCCTGACAGAACATTGCGCGTCTGTCAGATTACACACAAGTCGGTGCATGCAGCGCTGCAGGACGAGATTTATCCTCCGCAGTAAAAAAGATACGTTTGCCGAGGCATATGGGCCGAGGAGCGGTGTTGGGGTTTCATATGCTTTGGCAAGCACTTTGTATCAAAAAAGAACTCAAGCAATGATTTCTCCATTCACATCAATCGATGTGGATGAATAAATCAGGTTTGCCTGGGCATACGAGCTGGTGGGTTTGGATTTTTGGGGCGGCAGCTCCTATGTCCTGGCAGACGCCTTCCCCTCCTTTTTGTATTGTTTTGTCTTTTTTCTTCTCTCTTTTTTTTTTCTATCCAGACCGACCGATCAGCTGCAGCACTGATGGTGCATCCTGACAGAAGCATTGTGCTTCTGTCAGGTTACACAAAATCGGTGCATGCAGCGCTGCAGGACGAGAGTTCTCCTCCACAGTCAAAAAGATAAGTTTGCCGAGGCATATGGGCCGAGGAGCGGTGTTGGGGTTTCATATGCTTTGGCAAGCACTTTGTATCAAAAAAGAACTCTGGCAATGATTTGTTCATCCACATCGATCGGTGTGAATGGATAAATCGGGTTTGCCAGGGGATACGAGATGGTGGGTTTGGATTTTTGGGGCGGCAGCTCCTATGTCCTGGCAGACGCCTTCCCCTCTTTTTTTTCAAATTTTTTTGGCAGATATTTTTTCATCCACATTGATTGATTGATTGTTTGACGTTCATTTTTCCTTTCAGCCCAGAGTGCATTACCCTTATGCCCAATATAAGGAGTATAGCAGAAACTCCTAATACTGGCCATACATGTAATGATTGCAGAGACCCTAAAATGCCAGGACAGACCCCACGAATGATGACATTTTGGAAAGAGGACACCCCAAAGTATTCAGTGAGGTGCATGGTGAGTTCATAGAATATTTTATTTTTTGTCACAAGTTAGCAGAAATTGTGTTTTTTTTTTTTTCACAAAATGTCGTTTTCCGCTAACTTGTGACAAAAAATAAAATTTTCTATGAACTCGACATGGCCCTCATGGAATACCTTAGCGTGTATTCTTTCCAAAATGGGGTCATTTGTGGGGTTTGTTAACTGTCCTGGCAAGTGTGGGGGGGGGGTGCTAAATTGTAAGCACCCCTATAAAGCCTGAAGGTGCTCATTGGACTTTGGGCTACTTAGCACAGTTAGGGTGCAAAAAAAGTGCCACACATGTGGTATTGCCGTACTCAGTAGAAGTAGTATAATGTGTTTTGTGGTTTATTTTTACATATACCCATGCTGGGTGGGAGAAATATCTCTGTAAATGACAATTTTTTGATTTTTTTTACACACAATTGTCCATTTACAGAGATATTTCTCCCACCCAGCATGGGTATGTGTAAAAATACACCCCAAAACACATTAAACTACTTCTCCCGAGTGCGGCGATACCACGTGTGTGGCACTTTTTTGCACCCTAACTGCGCTAAGGGGCCCAAAGTCCAATGAGTACCTTTAGGATTTCACAGGTCATTTTGAGAAATTTAGTTTCAAGACTACTCCTCACGGTTTAGGGCCCCTAAAACGCCAGGACAGTATAGGAACCCCACAAATGACCCCATTTTAGAAAGAAGACACCCCAAGGTATTCCGTAAGTAGTACGGTGAGTTCATAGAAGATTTTATTTTTTGTCACGAGTTAGCGGAAATTGATTTTTATTGGTTTTTTTCACAAAGTGTCATTTTCCACTAACTTGTGACAAAAAATAAAATCTTCTATGAACTCCCCATACTACTAACGGAATACCTTGGGTTGTCTTCTTTCTAAAATGGGGTCATTTGTGGGGTTCCTATACTGTCCTGGCATTTTAGGGGCCCTAAAGTAGTCTTGAAAACAAATGTCTCAAAATGACCCTTGAAATCCTAAAGGTACTCATTGGACTTTGGGCCCCTTAGCGCAGTTAGGGTGCAAAAAAGTGCCACACACGTGGTATCGCCGCACTCGGGAGAAGTAGTTTAATGTGTTTTGGGGTGTATTTGTACACATACCCATGCTGGGTGGGAGAAATCTCTCTGTAAATGGACAATTGTGTGCAAAAAAAAATCAAAAGATTGTCATTTACAGAGATACTTCTCCCACACAGCATGGGTATGTGTAAAAATACACCCCAAAACACAGTATACTACTTCTCCTGAGTACGGCAATACCACATGTGTGACCCCTTTTTGCAGCCTAGGTGCGCTAAGGGGCCCAACGTCCAATGAGCACCTTTAGGCTTTACAGGGGTGCTTACAATTTAGCACCCCCCAAAAGGCCAGGACAGTAAATACACCCCACAAATGACCCCATTTTGGAAAGTAGACACTTCAAGGTATTCAGAGAGGGCTATGGTAAGTCCGTGGCAGATTTCATTTTTTTTTGTCACAAGTTAGCAGAAGTGGAATTTTTTTTTTTTGTCACAAAGTGTCATTTTCCGCTAACTTGTGACAAAAAATTAAATCTTCTATGAACTTACCATGCCTCTTTGTGAATACTTTGGGATGTCTTCTTTCCAAAATGGGGTCATTTGGGGGTATTTATACTATCCTGGAATTTTAGCACCTCATGAAACCTGACAGGTGGTCAGAAAAGTCAGAGATGCTTTATAATGGGAAAATTCACTTTTTGCTCCATAGTTTGTAAACGTTATAACTTTTACCCAATCCAATAAATATACACTGAATGTTTTTTTTTTTTTTTATCAAAGACATGTAGCAGAATAACTTTCACGCTCAAATGTATAGGAAATTTTACTTTGATTGAAAAATGTCAGCACAGAAAGTTAAAAGTCAATTTTTTGACAAAATTCATGTCTTTTTTGATGAATATAATAAAAATGCAGCAGCAATCAAATAGCACCAAGAGAAAGCTTTATTAGTGAGAAGAAAAGGACGTAAAATTCATTTAGGTGGTAGGTTGTATGACCGAGCAATAAACCGTGAAAGCTGCAGTGGTCTGAATGGAAAAAAAGTGCCTGGTCCTTAAGGGGTAGAAAGACTGTGGTCCTCAAGTGGTTAACTGGTTTAAAATGAAAGCAGCTGATTTGGAGAATAGGAACAGGAGATGCAACCTGAAATTTAGGGGAGTTGATGAGGCGATTTCTCGGCCACAACTAAAAGATTTTATTAATAAGCTGGTACTCACCACCTTACCTCAGCTATCAGATATTGAAATATACGTAGAGAGAGCACACAGGCTCCCCAAGCCTCAACACCTGCCGGACAACATTTCAAGGGATGTTATATGCAATTTTCAGTTCTTCCACACAAAAGAAGGCTTGCTACAATTTGTTAAAAAGAATGGATCATTACCAGATCCCTACAAAGGAATCACCCTCTATTCTGATCTATCCCAGGCCACTTTAAACAAACATAGATCTCTCATCTACATCACCAGAGCCTTAAGAGAGAATAACATACCTGATCACTGGGGCTTCCCCACCAAATTACTAATTCCCAGAGGCGGCAAAGTACAGTATTTACCATTCATGCTACTGAATATGGTTTAAAATTATTGACCTCATGGGGTATCAAGCCAAAAGAAAATGCAAACAAACCTCAGCGCACTACTCAAGCCACTAAAGCTATGCAAGATTGGCACTTAGTTTCCTAATGGGTACTGTATACTCCCTTGATTACAAATAAGTACCATACTCTGGACGTCACTGATTTTTTGGGAAGTATCCCGTCACCTCTTCCCCCACTACATTTTTGTGGATGACAACCAGATCCTATATGTTCTTTTTCTGTTTTTCTCTCATTTTTACATGATCCTAGGAATGTTAACTCTCCATTTTCTGTTTCTGAAACACTCAAAACCATTCTGAAAGCTAAACCTAACAAAGCCCCAGGTCCCGATGGATTCACAAATGCATTTTACAAATCATTTGCTACTTATTTAGCCCCGACTATGACCTCACTCTTCAACTCTTTCTCTATATTAGGCCATATTCCCTCAGAATTCACCAGGGCAACCACAACATTAATCCCCAAACCCGGTAAGGATCACTCCTGCCCCTCCAACTTCTGACCTATACCCTTATTGAACTGTGACTTAAAAATGAACCTTCGCCTTTTTAAAATGGAAATATAATCTCCCAGATTCAGAGATCTTTACGTATAACCAGATCTCCCATTTACTATCCCAGAAACCTTTACAATCCTCATATTTAAATAAACCACTTTGGGAACTATTACACTCTGCCAAATTTAGGAAAAAAGGAATATCTCAAGGGTATAACACTCTTATTGACTCAACTCCCTCTCCCTTAACCAAGTATTTAAAGGTCCGGGAATATGACTTACAACACCCTCTCCCACTCCCTTTAGTAATCCCTGCCCTTAATACAGTAAAGAAATACTCAAAATGCACTTCTCACTTGGAAACCTTACAAAAAAAAAATAACCTGCAAGTGGTACCTAACCCCCAATATCCTCTCAAAAATGTCTTCCAAATACTTACCCCTTTGTTAGAGAAATTGCTCTCAAATAGGCACTCTACATCACCTATTATGGTCTTGCCCTTTAGTTACTACTGTTTGGAGTCAGAGAAAATTGTATCCATAATTTTGGGTTCAACAATCCGGATTACCCCTAAATTAGCATTATTCCATATAGGCGTTGAAACATTTCCACCAGAATTACATCTTGCTGCCACGCATGTATTATGTGCTGCCAGACAGTCCCTAGTTTCCAATTGGAACCAACCACACACTACCTCACTGTCACAAATCTTAAACTTGGAGGATCAAAATCTTAAAATGGAACATCTCATTAGAACTAACCAGAACCAAAATATTTGGAAAGACCTATGTAAATTTAATTGGGCCTCCCTTCTGCATTAATGGAGTTATTTTGAGACCAGACTGCGGATTAGCAATTATGTAGTTTTTCTAGATAGGCCCAATTCTCTGTCACCCTTCCTAATTTACCCCACCCCCCTCTTTCCCTCTGAATGACCATCCTCCCTTAGTCGCAAGTCCAAGTGATAGATTTGTGTAGACATGGTCCTCTGCAACTAATCTCAGGTGATCCCACTCCTCTTCAACAACCCCTATTCTAAACCGTTGCAAATGTATTTGAATACATATTGTTGCTGTTTGTAGTAACTAAACCTATGTTTAATATTTAGTTTATCTCTTCTATACTTACCTCCTTTGGTTTCCCATAAGGAGTTGCATTCACCTTATTGTATAATCCTAGGAGGGTTTTTGCCCCCTCGTGGGCACAAGCCAACCTTGGGTTCGCAAGCTGATATATACTATACAAGTTGGCTGTAGTAATTTGCTCTGTACTTGTCTTTATCCTATGTTCTTATGATTAAAAATATTGTATACTTTGCATATGTTTGACATGTTTAAAACTTATTAAAAAAATAAATAAATAAAATATTGCTCTGGTACGTCTCAGCATATTCCAGGCAGTAAAACTCGTAAGATTATTTTAGTTACAGAAGCTAAAACATTTTTATTTATATGACAAGCATCTTTCTAATGTCAAGGTTAGACAGCGCAGTGAAGACTGGAAACAAGTTTAAAAGTCGCATTACTGCTGCAATTATACTGTATATGTATATTTGCTCAGTTATTACATATAAATAATAATCAATACAGTCCTTCTAAAGAAAGAATCATTGTTAAACCCTGCAATTACATATAATTTATTACTTTGAAATACATTTTAAATGCTGGATTCTGCCAGTGGACATTTGAAAAACATTTTAGATGTTTGAGTTACTAGGTCTTATCAAACATTCTGAAATGTCAACAAAGAACTTTGCAAGGTTGTTTCTATTGTCCCATATTTAGAACAAGTATGCCACCTGACGGTTTCCTAGTCTTATAAAATTATGAATACTGCTTATTATTTAAAAATGATTAAATAGTGACATCTACCAGTGGAAATTACTACATTTGTTCATAATAAAAAATGATTTTAAACTATTAGGTTTTAATATGCAAATATATCTTACATGTTAAGTGTTTATTATTATTATTATTATTTAGTATTTATATAGCGCCGACATATTATGCAGCGCTGTACAGTGTATACATATATCTTGTCACTAACTGTCCCTCAAAGGATCTCACAATCTAATCCCTACCATTGCCATATGTCTATATGGTCTAGGGCCAATTTTTAGGGGGAGCCAATTAACTTATCCGTATGTTTTTTGAATGTGGGAGGAAACCGGAGTGCCCGGAGGAAACCCATACAGACACGGAGAGAACATACAAACTCTTTGCAGATAGTGCCCTGGCTGGGATTTGAACCGGGGACCCAGCGCTGCAAGGCGAGAGAGCTAACCACTACGCCACCATGCTTTAAAGTGTTTAAAGAAGAATTATATAATAAGCTTTATAATTAAATATATTAAAGCTCTGTATACTTCAATAAGCATTGAATTACTATATCTAATTCACAGATTTTCTGGGTCAACCTGACCAATTTAGGGGCTATAGGTGGCGTCACCGCATGTTTGCCCCGCTCTCTCCCGCTGCCCTGACTGCTCGGACTCTCTCCACATGCCTGGCACTGTTATATCTGAGGGGACGCATATAGCAAGTTGCCCCATCATGCTGGCAGACACGCATGGACTTTGAAACCTACCCAGGCCTAGGACGGTGTCCGTGGTGAGCCACATCAAAGGTACTCTGTTAAGGTTGTCAGCTGTGGCTGAAGGCGTGCATGCCCATTCGGACAGAACTCTGCTACTGCCTCTTGACATACCGCTATGCACTAACCACTTGGGAGGACAATTGAGCATTCATTGTGCTATATGTGCTGTACTATTTATCTGCAAGCCTCATCTCTCATGCTGGGACTGATATACTAATGCTTTACTGCTAGCAGGTTGTGAGGACACTGTGCTTTTACATCTGTGGACTATGCATGAACAAGTTTTGCTTATTCAGCAGTCATTTCAGCAAGCCATTTCTGACACCTTGAAAGGCAGGATATGTGTCCAATTTTTTGAACTACATTTCTTGACACATATGAGAATACACTGAGTATGATGGCCATGACTTGGGTTGGATGACATGCGTGTTTTGATGAATGTGGGGAGCTCCCGGGTGGCACTGTAGGTTAGCTGGGTATAGTGATAGGGGCAATTTTAAACGTTTTGTACAAGTTTTTGATATCCATTAAAGTTTTTTGATAAATTTATTGAGGTGTATAATTTTGGTGTGTATCGTCCTCCCTACGATTCCTTCCTACTCCTTTTGTGCAACCTGACCAATTTTATTTTTGGAAAAGGACAGACACGACAGACACATTCCAAACTAATTAGCAGAAGACACATTATCAGAAATGCGTCATGAATGACATTGTTTAATGTCTAATGTCTCTTGTTTCCCCCCATTCCCTTTAGATTGTAAGCTCACAAGGGCAGGGCTCTTTCCCCCTTTTGTGTCTTGGAAATCATTATACATTTTATTCATCATGTTACTTTTATCACTGTCATTACCAAGTCTATATTTTGTATCATTTTTTTTTTTGTATTTTGTTACTAATTAAGTATCTTGTATATTGGTGTACACCATTGTCTGTATTATTATGTACCCCATGTTTGTTTCTTACTTTGTACAGCACCACAGAATATGTTGGTGCTTTATAAATAATCATAATAATAATAATAATGTTTGAAAGTCCAATGTCTGGAGCAAATAAGTCAACCAGCAGACAAGATGGCTAGTGACGTCTATTTTTAATTAAAGACGTCAAAAATGACCTGATAGTTAAATGTCAGTATGTGTAAACAATCTTAGGCATTCAAAAAAAGATAGCGAGTTACACACAAAAATCTCAGCCAATCAGAACCAGAGATTTAGGGAAATTCCAAATTAGACAGCCATATTGCATCCAATCACTAAAAGTAGGAGCTGAAAGCTCATAGTTTGCACTAGCCTACCAATCTCCTGAGAAGACACGCAAGACAGACGCTACCTTCCCACATGTGGTTCTAGATGCTGAAGAGCTGACAGAGAAGGGGTAATATGCTTAATATTCTGGTGATTTACTTCATAGATTCTCAACGTGTGGTACGTGTACCCCAGGGGGTACTTCTGAGGTTTCCAGGGGGTACTCGGGCTTGATATACTTAACCAAAAACAACAAATTTAGAGTTTTAGAAAATGACAAATCTTATTTAAACAAAACCAAATTAGTATTTTAGCTAGATAAAAGCAATAGTAAATGCTAGGAAATTGTTTAGAACCAATTCTAATGTACTACGATTAAATATATATTTGTCAAGGGGTAGTTGTTGTGATAATGTTTACTATGCTAGGGGGTACTTGGTGAGTACAGGGTTTTTAAAAGGGGTACATACCAATAAAATGTTGAGAAACACTTAATATTTCAACATTAAGTTCTGTTAAGATGTTAGCAAGAAGTTTTTTTAGAAGCTATTTTTTATGCTATTTCTTTAAGAAGATTAGTACAAGTTTTACACAGCTACTATATACACAGCTATTATAGCTATATATACAGATGAGACTGTAACACCTCTATAATGCTTGTTCTGTAAAGAAATCCTCCAGACACCAATCAAGTTCTTTTAAAGAAATATTTGTATTAAATCATATGGATAGAAAAAATCAGTGACAAAACACATTCATAAACTTCTTCTTAGCAGATGAGTATAGGTAAGCCTCTTCTATACATCCGCCTGCTAGGATCAGGGCTAGTTCAGAAATATGTATGTGATACAGTTTATTAGCATTAACTTGCCAGAATTTTCCTCACACAACACTCCGCTGTCTGCCACTTCTTCACCGCTGTCTTTTTAAAGTGGACCTGAATTCTTGCACAGGACAGAAGGAAAAGTAGAGAAATGTCTTGCGGTTACCTAGCAACATCCAGGATGAGTCAAATATGTTGAATTGATGATTGTGAATGTATAAGAAGCACCGCTGTCTCCTCTGTATTTTGTCTGCCAGCTGTTGTCACACAATCTCTTCAGACACAGCACTGCACTGCGGCAGTGAGAGGAGGAAAGACAGGCACTAAATGCGGGTAGAGAGGTCCTGGGTTTCACTGCACTGCAGTCTTCCCTATTTTTCTGTAATCCTGTCACTTGTTGCTCTGTCTCACTCTAGTATGCATTGCTCTCCTGTTGTCTCTGTGTCACTGTTATGTCTCTCTGTTTTCTGTTATCCCTCTGTTACAGGTAAATTTGAATATCCTGGTCTTTCTTTCTTATTGCTTACTGTTTCTCTTCTGGCTTATCTCTCCAGTATTGCTGCTCTTTACTGGCCTGTAGCTGTGAGTGGTCTCTCTCCTCTCATGTAATGTCTGCAGCTCTCTTTCTCTTCCTTAGTTTAGTTTTCAGTAAGTGCTCACTTGTCTGCCTTGCTCAGACTGCCTCAACAATGGCTGGTCTCTTTTTGTGTCTCTGCTCTATTTCCTCATAAATCAAGCTTATTTCTTGCTGCATCATCAGCTCAGTCTCCACGGCTACTTGACTCCTCCCCCTCACTAGCCTTCAACTGCCAAAACCTTTTACTTCCGCCCTGCACATGCCCAGCTTCTTTCACCTCTTTCCTGCTCATGGGCTCCCCCTGGCGGCACCTGCAGATTCCCCTTATAGCAGAACTCCCCACAAAAGTTAATGCATATTTAACCTTTGGTGTGTGTGTCCGTTGCAATGACACGCACACAGGGTTACAAGACTACTTTTGATCCTATTCTACATAACACAACTATTATATACTTTTTTTTATGTGCTAAGAAGATTGATGATTGCTTGGCTCTAAAAGCCTGATGAGAAGTAATACTGTTAGAAGGAAATGCTACTTGGAACTATTCATATTTTGTATATTTGCTGTATGATAAGCAAATACGTTTTATATAAAATCATATACTGAGTGCTCTGATTCATTTCAAGGTATACCATCAATCTATAATTACTGTTATAGAATGTTCAGACCTTGCTATGCTGGATTTATATGATAGCAATGCTTTAAAGGCTGGACCTTTACTGAGTTAGCAATCATGAAAAAGGCAAGAACCTCACAGATTTTTGACACACCCATTTAACCAGTACCCGCACCCAAAGTATCTGCATTCAAAACCCATATGACGCCCAAAGCCCACCCATAGCCAGCACCCAGTACAGGCATGGCTCCAAGTATTCGTACCCATGTCACACCCAATACCTGCACTCAGCACCCACATGACATCTAGTACATGCACCCAGATCTCACATGGCACTAAGTACTTGCAATCAACACCCGCATGACACTCGATACCCACCCCTAGCCAGAACCCACATGACACCTTGTACCTGCACCCAGAACCCACATGGTACCCAGCATCTGCATTCAGCACCCACATGACAAACAATACCCCCTAGCCAGAAACGAGGAGAGGGGGGCATTGCGAGGCCCCTTTTTTTTTAAATTTGAGCACTTCCCACTTAACATGACCCAGGTCTAAGGTCCTGTTTCCACTAAAAACAGAATCTGCGTGCATGGCTGTGCAGAAAAAAAAATCTGCATAGCAGAGCCATCAGAATTCGCACACCGCACGCATAGTATGCGGTTCGCATGTAATGTAATAAATAGGACATTCACCTGCATTTTTACCATGTGGTTTACTATGCTAATTCGAATGCGATATCGCGTACATTTCAATAAAAACCCACACAGGCACGGACATGGTTAAAAATACATATTTGTAAAAAATTTATAAAGTCAACGCCATTTTGCATTCAAATTCACATGCAAATTGGTTTGCCTGGTTTCTCCAACGAATTTGCAATGTACTAGTGGAAACATAGCCTGAAATAAATTGCTGCTTGCTAGGGACTCTGTCACCTAAGCAAAGTTGAAACAACTTGTTCTGATGGACCTTTGTTTAGTAACAAGCGCCATTCAAAAAGCCACATCATAAGAAGGGGATCAGTACCTGCCACTATGTAAACATTTTCAACTCTATTTCATCATTAAAATGACATAAAAGAGGGCTGCTGTACAGAGTTAGCTCTGCTGTTTCAGACAAATAACACGAATCAGGAAAAAATGGCGCACAGAGCCTATGTTACCTTACGGCGCACATTCAGAAGGATGGTAAACGCTATTTACCGTTTTAAACCACAACTTTCTGGCACGGCTGCTGCATCAATAGAGTTTGAACTGAAACGATATATACCGTTCTATAACTCTAAGAACGGTATTTGGTAGAACGTAAATTAACCTTTTTGAAAGTGTAATGTATTTTGCTGAAGAATGATATTTTCCGTTTTTGTACTGCCTCTCTAATTATACTTTATTTGTTTTAAAAGTTAAATAGCTATCTTTATCAGGCTTCCGTGATTGTCTTTAATCATTTATTGTCCCCATTTCTTTGTTTTTTTTCCTATTTGTAAATGTTTTGAGGTAATTGAATGCAATTAAATTAAAATTGTATATTGTAACATATATTAAATGTGTTTATTTTTATTTTCCAAATATTAGAATCTAATAAAAATGCAAAAATTAATATGAAGTCCTCTGGATTTGAACTTAAAACTTCACATTGTTAGTCTGAGGTCTTACCACTAAGCTATGCTCTAATTTAGAAAAAAATAACTTTAATTATAAAAGTTTGTCTTTCTAAACAATACAAAACTATATGATCTAGTGATTTCAATATGTACTGCAATCAATTTGTATTTTAACACTGTGTTTCTACATAGAATCAATCTGCATGTTGGCAATTATATTGATAGTAATCAATGTTTGTGTGTGAGTGTGTGGTTGTGGTTAGTGTGAGGGTGTAATGGGGGAGAGTGTCAGTGCGTGGTGGGGGAGAGGAGAGAGTGTGTGGTGGGGGAGAGGAGAGTGTGAGTGTGTGGTGGCGGAGAGTGTCAGGGTGTGGTGGGGGAGAGGAGAGTGTGAGTGTGTGGTGGGGGAGAGTGTCAGGGTGTGGTGGGAGAGAGGAGAGTGTGAGTGTGTGGTGGCGGAGAGTGTCAGGGTGTGGTGGGGGAGAGGAGAGTGTGAGTGTGTGGTGGCAGAGAGCGTCAGGGTGTGGTGGGGTAGAGGAGAGTGTGAGTGTGTGGTGGGGAGAGTGTGAGAGTACAGCAGGGTATAGGTGAGTGTGAGGGTGTGTCGGAAGAGAGGTGAGTGTGAGGGTGTAGTGTGGGAGAGGAAAGTGTGTTGGTGTGATGGGGAGAGGAGAGTGTGAGGGTGTAATGTGGAGAGGAGAGTGTAAGTGTGTGGGGTAGAGTTGATTGAGAGGGTGTGGTGGGTGAGTGGAGAGCGTGAGGGTGTGGTGGGGGAGAGGTGAGTGTGAAGGTGTGGTGGTGGGGGAGAGGAGAGTGTGAGGGTGTATTGGAGGAGAGGAGAATTTGAGGGTGCAGTAGGGGAGAGTGTGAGAGTGTGGTGGGGGAGAGGAGAGTTTGAGTGTGTGGTGGTGGAGAGTGTCAGGGTGTGGTGGGGGAGAGGAGAATGTTAGTGTGTGGTGGGTGAGGCGTGAGGGTAGAGGGATAGGGTGTTGTGGGGGAGAGTGTGAGGGTGTGGTGGATAAAATGTCCGTGTCGGGTATCGGGCAGAGTTGTAAATACCTCATCCTGCTGTCATCTGGTGAAAAGATAGATAGATTGCGCTCTTGTTTAAAATAATTTATTGTAATCGCTTCTGGCAAGCAGCCGCTCGCACGGGTAGCAGTGCAGCTTCCGGCATCACCTGACTGGTGACGTGTGCGCCGCACTGATTACGCTCATGCAGGGCTGTATTGTGGGGTGCACACGTCACCAGTCGCCGGAAGCTGCACTGCTACCCGTGCGAGCGGCTGCTTGCCAGAAGCGATTACAATTAATTATTTTAAACAAGAGCGCAATCTATCTATCGTTTCACCAGATGACGGTAGGATGAGGCATTTACAACTCTGCCTGACACCCGACACTGACACCCGGACCAGGCCTGACAAGTGACACCCGGCGTATAAGACGACCCTCGACTTTTCAGAAGATTTTTAAGGGTTAAAAAGTCATCTTATACGCCAGTATATATGGTACATGTTACTACATTATCTGTCATTTTACTGTAGTGACTTTCCTACTTTTTCCTTCTAACTTTCAACTTACCTGGTGCTTCTACCACCTCTCCCCACCCCCTCCCCAGACATGCTGTGCCCGCAGCGGGACAAAACAATCTTCCGGTCCCTGCCACGGCTCACTTTCGGTTTTCGTGACTTGTACCCAATGTACCAGCGCGGTACACTCCTGGCGACATATATGTCAGTGGGAGCAAGGAGGTATGCGGTTAGGGCCACGCAGGTGCAGTGGCCTGCGACATTAAAGACACGAAATCCAGAAGTGATCAGCACAGGACGTCTGGTGGAGGGGGCGGTAGAAGCCCCAGGTAAGTTGATTTTCTTTTCTTTGTTTCCAGAACTCATTTAAGTTTATGAAGCCTGCACCGAAAATTGTATGTTTCCTACATCACAATTGGGGGGGGGGGGGGGGGGGGAGCGAGGGGGGGGGGGGTGGAAAGGGGGGGTCCGGAAGAATGGTAAGGGTGTGGACTTAAAAACATCATTTAATACTTGGAGCCTGATCTTCAATATTTTTTTTTATTTTTAACATTCAGCATTAGATACTATTATATTTGATTTACTTGAGTAGTCTCTGTGCCCCTATGTAGCAAAAAAATAGCATATGATTATACAATACTTCATTATTTCACATACTAATTACAATTCAAATCATGAACTACATCATCACATAAGTCATACTGTTAGCATTTAAAGGGAAGGTTCAGGGAGGGTGGAGAAAAAAATAAAAATCAATTTCCACTTACCTGGGGCTTCCTCCAGCCCGTGGCAGGCAGGAGGTGCCCTCGCCGCCGCTCCGCAGGCTCCCGGTGGTCTCCGGTGGCCGACCCGACCTGGCCAGGCCGGCTGCCAGGTCGGGCTCTTCTGCGCTCCAAGTCCTGCCACTTCTGCGTCCCACGCCGGCGCTCTGACGTCATCGGACGTCCGCCGGGCTGTACTGCGCATGCGCAGTAGTTCTGCGCATGCGCAGTACAGCCCGGCGGTCGTCCAATGACGTCAGAGCGCTGGCGTGGGACGCAGTAGTGCCAGGACTTGGAGCGCAGAAGAGCCCGACCTGGCAGCCGGCCTGGCCAGGTCGGGTCGACCACCGGGAGCCTGCGGAGCGGCGGCGAGGGCACCTCCTGCCTGCCACGGGCTGGAGGAAGCCCCAGGTAAGTGGAAATTGATTTTTATTTTTTCTCCACCCTCCCTGAACCTTCCCTTTAAGACATTATATAAGATCACCATTAGATGGTGCTGTTTCATGTGCTCAATATGTAGAGGACTTAAGTATTATAAGCCCCACAATTCTGCAAAGTAATATAGCCTAGTGGTAAAGTTGCTGACTTATGTTCAAATTTTGCAGGTTCGAGACTGATCGTAGCTGCTTTTTACCGCTTTTTGTAAATAACTTAAAAAATATTTTAATATTATATTTGAGATGTTTGTGGACTCTATTAGTCACTTATGAATGTCAAAAAAAATTAACCAACCGCGTGCTGCTATTGTGCTGCTATTTAACAGTACAGTCCTTCATAAAGGCGTCTATTGGTTTGGGCTGCTTGCTGCTTATATCTTTATTTCATGTCACAACAGCAATTCACCGGTTTTGAAGCACATTATGAAGCACGGAAATAAATGAATCAATAAATAATAAAATACATCAAAACGCTAAATAGAGTTTTAAAACTAAAAGTTAACAAAGTACAAAGTAAGTTCTTTACTAAAACGGAAATTTACGTTTTACAGCCAAAAATGATAAAATGCAAAATAGCATTTTAATCAAATTACCGTTCGGGAACCGTGCGCCATTTTTTCCAGGCGCCACTTTTGACTGTATGCAAATAACAGCCTGTAACGATCTGCTAGTGTGGGAGCACTAGCAGACAGACAAATATCAGATGTTCCCTAACCGGGAAACGTCTACAGACAGTGTCAGTAGAAGCAGAGCCGGGACAACTTCCTCCAGCACCCAAGGCTGAGACACCAAAGTGCGCCCCTCCATCCCTACCACCCCAGCCATCACACACTGATTGCTATTAGACTAAGAGGCGCCACAGGGCCCACAACCTCCCCAACACCTTAATCTCTAGTTATCTGGCTTGCAGTCACTGCCATGTATCCCCTTTTCTTATTTCTTTCTGCTTCAAACACAATTAGGAATGACAGCTGAATGAATTCTGCGCCCCCTCCTACACTGCGCCCTGAGGCTGGAGCCTCTCCAGCCTATGCCTCGGCCCGGCCCTGAGTAGAAGGCAGCACTAACACTGAGTACAGATAATGAGAATGGTCAACAAATATGGTCGGTAACAGATCTGACAGATACGGTACAAAATCGACCAGCAACAACAACGTGAGTGAACAGGCAGAGGTCGGCAACAATCAGATATGCAACGGTACAGAATCGGCGCGCAAGAGCTAAGTGAATGTTCAGGCAGAGGTCGGGAACAGATCAGATAGGCAAAGGTACAGAATCGTTAGGCAAAGGGAAGTCAGATAACAGGCAAACACAGTATAACAGACAATCAAATAATAATAGTAGGCTAGCCAGTATGGAATCCCCGGGGTCCTGCCGGTTTAAGACACACACGGAACTAACTAAGGTCTGAAGCCTTCACTGTGAAGTGTTAGCTAGAGGAGACAGTGAGCAAGTGTTAGAACAGAGCTTACATAGCCCGGGTAAGCATGAGAACACGCCCCCAAGCCGCTTGGCCAATCAGGAACCGGAGGCGGAGTCCTGCGTGTCAGCTGACAGCTGGTCAACGCTTCCTGAAAGCATAAGAGGAGCGACGCTGCCAGCACATGCGTCCGCCCTCACTTTCAGTCCGAGCGTCACGCGACCGGATGCCCGCAGACACGCTGTTGACAACATCCCCGCCGATGCGGCCGGCCGCTCCGGAAGTGCCAGATGCGCTGCCAGCGGAGGAAACATCAATTGAGCTGGTAAGCGCAGGATTACTGACATGTCCTCCCCAAATTGATAGGGATGGCCCGAGCGGTTCACCTACGAACGGTTCCAGGCAAACTTTCGGTGGTTCGGGTTCGCCAGCGAAGGCGAACTTTTGCGGAAAGTTCAATTCGCCCCCATAGTGCGGCATTAGGGTCAACTTTGACCCTCTACATCACAGTCAGCAGGCACATTGTAGCCAATTAGACTACATTCTCTCCTGGAGCCACTCCCCTCCTTATATAAGGCAGGCTCCGCCGCCCATTACACTCACTCGTGTGCCTGCAATAGTGAGAGAAGGGACAGCTGCTGGTAGACTCTCATAGGAAAAATTAGTTAGGCTGTTATAGACTTGTTAGCTTGCTCCTGGTTGATTCTTATTGCTAAAATAGCACCCCACAACAGCTCTTTTGAGAGCTAATCTTGTTCTTGTGATCTATTTTTTTCCTGTGTGTCCCACTGACACTTGTTTTGCATAGACAGGGACGCTCATCCGGGTAACCCGGATATCAGACCATTTTTACCCTATCCAGCCGGATCCGGATAGTTTGGCAGAAATCTGGATAGCAATCTGCGGATAGTTTCACAACTGAGCCGGATATCCGCGGATTTCTCCCAGATATCCGAATCCGGATTACAGGTTAAATAGCAAGAAGGTCTCTCTCTCTCTCTCTCTAATTTAGGTTAGTTAGTGTTAGGACATCTGCTCTGGAGATTTACCTCAACGTTGGTGCAGATGTCCAGTATATTATATTTTTGCATGCAGTATTGCATTGTTTGGATGCGGGCGTACATTTCAGTCCGGGGGGGGGGGTGCGCCACAGCGATTAACCATTCAATTGTACAGTATTGGGTCAGGGATGTGCAGCCTTCTACTTTTACTTTGTTTCCATAATTTTGTAACTGTCAGGCTAGCAGCACCCATTGTGCTATCCTGTTTTGCATGGTAAGTATTTAGTTATGCATATGTTTTGCATCTGTCTGATTGCTGAGTGTGTGTTTGAGCTATATAAGCGGTGCATATGAGGTGATGAGTCATTCAGTTGCAGTCCATGTTGGTGAGCGCTTGCTTTGTTTTCTGCTGTCTAAATTAGTACATAGCAAAGAAATTTGGTTTCCTGTAACAGCTTGCATGCAACTTGTTAAGTATAGAAGAAAGGATCCGCAAACCAAGACAGGTTGAAGTGAAAAAGGCTTGAAAAATTTATTTGAAAAAATCCACAAGATATGCAATAAAAACAGGATCAACTGACGCGTATCGGGCCTACCATCTGCCCTTAGTCATAATCATGACTAAGGGCAGATGGTAGGCCCGATACGCGTCAGTTGATCCTGTTTTTATTGCATATCTTGTGGATTTTTTCAAATAAATTTTTCAAGCCTTTTTCACTTCAACCTGTCTTGGTTTGCGGATCCTTTCTTCTACATTTGTCCTGCTGGGGCCTGGCTTGCTTGATCCTGCACCGACTGGTATGATGTCTGGGGGTAGAGCGTTATGAACTCTCTTGCAACTTGTTAAGTACTCATCCCTCCCACTGCGGAGAAGTCAACCAACATCCTCCAGTGGTAGACAGGTTATGTGTATGCTAGGTGTGTATTTTATCCCACAAGTGGGGCTTGCACTCTCTTGCAGGTAGGCACTTATCTGTTTTTAAGTAGCGCTGTTCATTTCTTTGCTATGTACTAATTTAATTAATTTTTGGTCAGCTGTTCCCACTTAGCAGCCTTGCTTTTGGTGTATGTGCAGAGTTTCTGTTTGGGTTCAAGGTGCGTTTGCAGTTTCTGGGGGGGCTCAGCACACCTCTGGATTGTAGGCCATTCGGAGGCGGCCTGGTGATGCGCTGATCCACCTTTTGCGCAATTTTCAATTTTTGATTTTACTTGGTAGCGCACCCAGGCTATGCATATGCATAGGTTAGGATTTAGTTAGTGTTAGGTCCCCTCCCATAGGGGGATGACTTCTCCGCAGTGGGAGGGACGAGTACTTAACAAGTTGCATGCAAGCTGTTACAGGAAACCAACATCCTCCAGTGGTAGACAGGTTATGTGTATGCTAGGTGTGTGTTTTATCCCACAAGTGGGGCCTGCACTCTCTTGCAGGTAGGCACTTATCTGTTTTTAAGTAGCGCTGTTCATTTCTTTGCTATGAACCTCTGGGTTATGGGTGCAGCACACTCCTGCTGCGCCACTCTGCAGTCTGCTTACATTTGTATACAATCTTCAAGTTTAAGAAAGGTACATTAGTTCCCTTCACAAAACACAAAGCCATCCCTGGGTGGGCTTGAACCACCAACCTTTTGGTTAACAGCCAAATGCGCTGACCAATAGTGCCACAGAGACTGGTTGTTGGTATAGTGGTGAGCATAGCTGCCCTCTAAGCAGTGAGAGTGATAGAGTGTGAGAGAGAGTGAGAGAGAGTGTTATGGGTTTTCAATTCAGATAGCGGCCGGATATCCGAATTCAGTTCGGGTATAAAAATGTCAAATTTGGATATCCGACCCAGATCGGATATCTGGATAGCCGGATCAGGTTTCTAAAGTACGCACCCCTCTGGGGACATCTAGGCTTTCAAGCTAGTATGTTCCACGAGGGGTTCGGAATATGGGCAGACAAAGGTATCAAACAAATAGGACACATTTTTAACCTATTTGAGGGTAAATGGAAATCTTTTGGAGGACTAAGGTCGGAATTTCATCTGCCTAAGCATCATTTCTTATATTACGCACAAGTGAAATCATATATTTCTACATTGGTAAAAGACCTATCACAAGAACAGATACCAAATAACTTTGATGCCTTTCTAGCACCAGGACCGCACAGACTCCCCCTGTCGGCAATACAATCAACTTTACTACAACAACAGCAAGAAACCCAAGCGGTGAATAACCTGAAAGCCTGGCATAAAGATATACCGGATCCAGATCTGCTAACACAAATTATAGAAGGAAAAACTATACCGACAGATAATAAGCAATGAAAATTGGAGACTCTCACTTCAGACTAATTCATAGGGCAAAAATCCTCCACTCAACTATACACCATACTGCCCGAAATGTCAGTTACCACAAGCATCTCTTTATCATTGTATGTGGGAGTGTAACTCCATCAGATCTTACTGGCAACAAGTCAAGAATTATATTAAACAAATGTGCAACAGAGATATAGAGATTTCACGACAATTATGTCTTTTCCATTATGAAAATGAAATCCAACGATCAGCAGCAGAAGCAGTACGACCTAATGTAAACCAAAAGACTCCACTATTGGGACACTTAATTCTAGCAGCAAGTAAAAAAGTAATCTACAATAAGTGGATTTACCCCAGCATTCCAACTGCCTGGGACAGTGAGCAAGAATTGATACAAATATTCAAACTGGATAGGCTGGACGCTGTAACACATAAGGACAAAGCAGCTAAAACCTTCTTTTAAAAAAAATGGGCGAAATTCATTGAGCATACCTACTCCAAGGAGGAAATACAATGTATAGTCACACCATTTAAATATACAGAATGGTATGCTACGAAGGATCTACTAGGAATATTGGGCAAACTGAAGGTACCCTAGATTGGTTATTGATACTTTAACACTGATCAAGGGCAACAGGGCATCTCTTTTACACTATGAATGTCGTGCATTGATGAACAGATATGTCTGTCATAACAAATCACTTTAAAAATTGCAACAACAGACAAAGAAGGGCTGGGAGAGGGGGACTAGTTTTTGGGGGTTTAAGTTGGGGTGAAAATATTAAAATACTGAGGACGTATAGCAATGTCATGGTCAGTAAAACTGAACTTAATTACAATGTGTAATTTAGGGTCCCGTTTGTGAGGATTGGAAACCTGTTAACCCAAATGTAAAAGTGACATTGTATGTTTTATTGCATTTTCAAAACAAACACCTCTAATGAAATATGTTTTAAAAAAAAGAATGGCTGCCCCCGCGGGTGGGTCTGACCACTTGTCATTTGAAGAAATCCGGCGTGTGTACACGCCTTAACTCTTCAATCCTTAAAATAACTTCAGGAATTCTAAAGTTAAAGACAGGCTGTTAATTAACTGCATGTGAAAATAACTACAGAGAAGCTAACTTAAGGACTGAAGTGATAATTTAACTCTCTCACTGTGAAAACGTATCTCTACACCTTAATAAGGCGAGACCGATGTGTGGTGGTATGTTTTCTCTTGCCTTATCTCCAGCATGATTTTAGTGAATTGAGGCCAGTCTCTATTCTCCTTAAAGGCTCGTACACACGTTGGATTTTCCAAACGACCGGTCGTTTGGACGTTTGAACATCTGGTCATTTGGACGTCAAATTGGGCGTGTGTACGGTCGTTCAGCTGATAAGACTGGATTTGACTGATCCGCCAAGTGGAAAGTACACATGCCCGGTCAATCAAACGTCCAAACGATCGGTCGTTTGGAAAAATCCGACTTGTGTATGTACCTTAAGGCATGCGATAGCCTGTCACTCTTGCAATGTTATGTTTTGAGCCAGTGTTTTTCTTTTATTCAGAACCCTGTCAAAAATTTGGCATTTAAATTTGTTGATGTATTTGTTCAGGGTTGGATTTTTTCCAGCTCTAGGGGTCCATTCTGTTTTTTTTGTGGATCTGGTGTGTGTTGGCTCATGATCAGTAGTGTTGCAAGATTCCTTGTCATAGTAGTGTTCCTTGAGTTGTAGCTTTCTGAAGAATTGTTCCATAACACCACGGAGTGCAATCTTGTCTATGGGCTTCGAAGGGAAAAATGACCGGCCTTTGGTTGAAAAACAAACTAAATATATTCTTAGGACTTCCTTCCTTTTTGCAGCTATCAGAAGCTCATCTAGAAAGGGAGCTAGAAAAAAAATCTTCAACATTGATAGAAAAAGCTGCTACTGTAATTATTTTCTTTCATAAAGATCTTGGGAACACTTGGTAACTCACAAAGGAAGCTCTTTGGACTGCAGATGAAAGACCTGGGATTGAATCTGGATTGCTTCTTAAAGAGGAACTGAACCAAAAAAAAGTCACTACATTGAGCCTCCTTATCCCTTTGAAATGAATGATTAGACACAAAACACTTGTGAAGGGCAATATAAAAGTAGATATATTTGTGCAATGCAACTATGAATAAAAGAGAATGGCAGGCTCCATCTTGCAACTCTCTCCCTCCATTTTGCAGCTCTCACTCCATGGGAGGTGCAGAGTCTGATTCTGTGGGCGGTGTTACAGTTGGAATTAGACATGCCCATTCACGCCCACAGAATGAGATTTGCAGCCCAGCGTCATGAGGTCATCATCAGTCGCCCTGTTACAGGAAAGTGCTTCTGCTGCTGCCCTGCACTGTACTGGCACATGCCTTGATAAAGTATTATTATTTTTTCTCTAACTATGCCTCCTGCAGTGTGAGATCGTCTGCTTGTCATCCTGTAGCTCTCCCCATTCGTTTTGTGCCAGATCCCATATCATGTCCTGTAGTCATGCAGCTCTCCCTTTTCGTATCCTGTCCAGCAGAGGTAGGGGGGTAACACTGCAGAGGGAATCCGCTCTTATGTCAAACACCCCCGCCCCCCCTTCTCCTTCTTGTAGGTGTTACGCATAGAGTTGGGCCGAACGGTTCGCCTGCGAACGGTTCCATGCGAACTTCCGTGGTTCGCGTTCGCGTCCCGCAGGCGAGCCTTTGCGGAAGTTCGGTTCACCCCATAATGCACATGGAGGGTCAACTTTGACCCTCTACATCACAGTCAGCAGGCCCAGTGTAGCCAATTAGGCTACACTAGCCCCTGGAGCCCCACCCCCTTATATAAGGCAGGCAGCGGCGGCCATTACGGTCACTCGTGTGCCTGCATTAGTGAGAGTAGGGCGAGCTGCTGCAGACTGTCTCTCATAGGGAAAGATTAGTTAGGCTTAGCTTGTTCCTGGCTGCATACCTGTTCTGTGAACCCACCACTGCATACCTGTACTGTGAACCCACCACTGCATACCTGTTCAGTGAACCCACCACTGCATACCTGTTCAGTGAACCCACCACTGCATACCTGTTCAGTGAACCCACCACTGCATACCTGTTCAGTGAACCCACCACTGCATACCTGTTCAGTGAACCCACCACTGCATACCTGTTCAGTGAACCCACCACTGCATACCTGTTCAGTGAACCCACCACTGCATACCTGTTCAGTGAACCCACCACTGCATACCTGTTCAGTGAACCCACCACTGCATACCTGTTCTGTGAACCCACCACTGCATACCTGTTCTGTGAACCCACCACTGCATATCTGTTCTGTGAACCCACCACTGCATACCTGTTCTGTGAACCCACCACTGCATACCTGTTCAGTGAACCCACCACTGCATACCTGTTGTGTTCAGTGAACCTGCCACTGCATACCTGTTCTGTTCAGTGGACCCGCCACTGTATACCTGTTCAGTGAACCCGCCACTGCATACCTGTTCTGTGAACCCGCCACTGCATACCTGTTCTGTTCAGTGGACCCGCCACTGTATACCTGTTCTGTTCAGTGAACCCGCCACTGTATACCTGTTCAGTGAACCCGCCACTGCATACCTGTTCTGTTCAGTGAACCTGCCACTCCATACCTGTTCTGTGAACCCGCCACTGCATACCTGTACTGTTCAGTGAACCCGCCACTGCATACCTGTTCTGTTCAGTGAACCTGCCACTGCATACCTGTTCTGTGAACCCGCCACTGCATACCTGTTCTGTGAACCCGCCACTGTATACCTGTACTGTTCAGTGAACCCGCCACTGCATACCTGTTCTGTTCAGTGGACCCGCTACTGTATACCTGTTCTGTTCAGTGAACCCGCCACTGTATACCTGTACTGTTCAGTGAACCCGCCACTGCATACCTGTTCTGTTCAGTGGACCCGCTACTGTATACCTGTTCTGTTCAGTGAACCTGCCACTGTATACCTGTACTGTTCAGTGGACCCGCTACTGTATACCTGTTCTGTTCAGTGAACCCGCCACTGCATACCTGTTGTGTTCAGTGAACCCGCCACTGTATACCTGTACTGTTCAGTGAACCCGCCACTGCATACCTGTTCTGTTCAGTGAACCTGCCACTGTATACCTGTTCTGTTCAGTGAACCCGCCACTGTATACCTGTTCAGTGAACGCGCCACTGCATACCTGTTGTGTTCAGTGAACCCGCCACTGTATACCTGTTCTGTTCAGTGGACCCGCTACTGTATACCTGTTCTGTTCAGTGAACCCACCACTGCATACCTGTTCTGTTAAGTGAACCCGCCACTACATACCTGTACTGTTCAGTGAACCCGCCACTGCATACCTGTTCTGTTCAGTGAACCTGCCACTGTATACCTGTTCTGTTCAGTGAACCCGCCACTGTATACCTGTTCAGTGAACGCGCCACTGCATACCTGTTGTGTTCAGTGAACCCGCCACTGTATACCTGTTCTGTTCAGTGGACCCGCCACTGTATACCTGTTCTGTTCAGTGAACCCGCCACTGCATACCTGTTGTGTTCAGTGAACCCGCCACTGTATACCTGTACTGTTCAGTGAACCCTCCACTGCATACCTGTTCTGTTCAGTGAACCTGCCACTGCATACCTGTTCTGTGAACCCGCCACTGTATACCTGTACTGTTCAGTGGACCCGCTACTGTATACCTGTTCTGTTCAGTGAACCCGCCACTGCATACCTGTTGTGTTCAGTGAACCCGCCACTGTATACCTATACTGTTCAGTGAACCCACCACTGCATACCTGTTCTGTTCAGTGAACCTGCCACTGTATACCTGTTCTGTTCAGTGATCCCGCCACTGTATACCTGTTCAGTGAACCCGCCACTGCATACCTGTTGTGTTCAGTGAACCCGCCACTGTATACCTGTTCTGTTCAGTGGACCCGCTACTGTATACCTGTTCTGTTCAGTGAACCTGCCACTGCATACCTGTTGTGTTCAGTGAACCCGCCACTGTATACCTGTACTGTTCAGTGAACCCGCCACTGCATACCTGTTCTGTTCAGTGAACCTGCCACTGTATACTTGTTCTGTTCAGTGAACCCGCCACTGTATACCTGTTCAGTGAACGCGCCACTGCATACCTGTTGTGTTCAGTGAACCCGCCACTGTATACCTGTTCTGTTCAGTGGACCCGCTACTGTATACCTGTTCTGTTCAGTGGACCCGCTACTGTATACCTGTTCTGTTCAGTGAACCCACCGCATCAGTGCGCATACCTGTGCAGTTAAGTCAACCCACCTACCTACATGAGTGCACGCAGTGTGATATACCACTCCGTGCATACCCGATATGGACAAAACAGGTAGAGGAAGAGGTAGTGCCAGAGCCAGAGGAAGGCCACCCGGCAGGTCTGCGCGAGGTCGTGTAAATGTAATTTCGTGTGGACCTGGCCCACAGTACAATGCTCGGAAGAAGGCATGTCCCATCACCTCCCAAGATTGTCAGGACGTGGTTGAGTATTTAGCGACACAGAACACCTCATCTTGCTCAGCCACCAGCGCTACTACTAGCACCACTTCCGCTGCATTTGACACTTCGCAAGAATTATTCAGTGTTGAAATCACTGATGCACAACCATTGTTGTTACAGCCAGATGAATTTTCACCAGCTCATATGTCCGAGTTACGCGGCAACACTATGGATGTAACGTGTAAGGAGGATGAAGGACCTACTGATGGTGCATGTTTGGATTTGTCTGAGGCAAGCGAAGCTGGGCAGGATGATTACGATGATGACGATGATAGGGATCCTCTGTATGTTCCCAATAGAGGAGATGAAGAGGGGGACAGTTCAGAGGGGGAGTCAGAGAGTAGTAGGAGGAGATAAGTTGCTGAAAGAAGCTGTGGCAGCTCTTCATCAGAAACAGCGGGTGGCAGTGTCCAGCACCATGTATCGCCACCTATGTACAGCCAGCCAACTTGCCCTTCAGCATCAGCTGCTGAGGTCCCCATAGTGCCCACATCCCAGGGTGGCTCAGCGGTGTGGAAATTTTTTAATGTGTGTGCCTCAGATCGGACCAAAGCCATCTGTTCGCTCTGCCAACAAAAATTGAGCCGTGGAAAGGCCAACACTCACGTAGGGACAAGTGCCTTACGAAGGCACCTGGAGAAAAGGCACAAAGCAATGGGATGGCCACCTGAGCAAAAGCAGCAGCAGCACACAAAAGAAAAGTCACCCTCCTTCTCCTCTTCCTCCTTCAGGTGCATCATCTGCTTCTGCCGCTTTCTCCCTTCCACCTTCACAGGCACCCTCCTCCACTCCGCCTCTGCCCTTGAGCGCTTCCTGCTCCTCTGCCCACAGCAGCAGTCAGGTGTCCGTGAAGGAAATGTTTGAGCGGAAGAAGCCAATTTCGGCCAGTCACCCCCTTGCCCGGCGTCTGACAGCTGGCGTGGCGGAACTGTTAGCTCGCCAGCTGTTACCATACCGGCTGGTGGACTCTGAGGCCTTCCGTAAATTTGTGGCCATCGGAACACCGCAGTGGAAGATGCCAGGCCGCACTTATTTTTCGAGAAAGGCCATACCCCAAATGCACCGTGAAGTTGAGAGGCAAGTGCTGTCATCTCTTGCGAAGAGCGTTGGGTCAAGGGTACACCTGACCACGGATGCCTGGTCTGCCAAGCACGGGCAGGGCCGCTACATTACGTACACAGCTTATTGGGTCAACCTGGTGGTGAACGATGGCAAGCAGGGCGCAGCGGACCAAATTGTGACACCTCCACGGCTTGCAGGCAGGCCTCCTGCCACCTCCTCTCCTCTTGCTACATGCTCTTCGCTGTCCTCCTCCTCCTTGGCTGAGTGGCAGTTCTCCTCTCCAGCTACACAGCCCCAGCTCTGCAGGGCCTATGCTGCATGCCAGGTACGACGGTGTCACGCCATCTTAGACATGTCTTGTCTCAAAGCGGAGAGTCACACTGGAGCAGCTCTCCTGGCTGCTCTTAAGAAACAGGTGGATGAGTGGCTGACCCCGCACCACCTGGAGATAGGCAACGTGGTGTGCGACAACGGCAGCAATCTGCTTGCCGCTTTGCATATGGGGAAGCTGACACCCATACCCTGCATGGCACATGTCATGAATCTAGTTGTTCAAAGATTTGTGACAAAGTACCCTGGCTTAGCGGATGTCCTGAAGCAGGCCAGGAAGTTCTGTGGGCATTTGAGGCGGTCTTACACAGCCATGGCACGCTTTGCGGAAATTCAGCGGAAAAACAACATGCCGGTGAGACGCCTCATTTGCGATAGCCCGACTCGCTGGAATTCGACCCTGCTTATGTTCTCCCGCCTGCTAGAACAGAAGAAAGCCGTCACCCAGTACCTCTACAACTACAGTAGAATGAAACAGTCTGGGAAGATGGGGATGTTCTGGCCCGACAACTGGACACTGATGAAAAATGCATGCAGACTCATGCGGCCGTTTGAGGAGGTGACCAACCTGGTGAGCCGCAGTGAGGGCACCATCAGCGACTTAATTCCCTACGCTTACTTCTTGGAGCGTGCTGTGCGTAGAATGGCGGATGAAGCTGCGAATGAGCGTGACCAGGAACCGTTACGGCAGGAACAGGCATGGGACCAATTTTCATCAGACCCAGCTGTTTCCTCAACACCTGCGGCAGCACAGAGGGGGGAGGAGGAGGAAGAAGAGAAGTCGTGTGCAGAGGATGATGAGCAAGGTGTTTCTTTGGGGGAGGAGGAGGAGGAGGAGGGGACGGTGGCAGGAGAACACCCGCAGCAGGCGTCGCAGGGGGCTTGTGCTGCTCAACCTTCCCGTGTTATTGTTCACGGCTGGGGGGAGGAGGTTGACTTACGTGACGTCACTGAGGAAGAGCAAGAGGAGATGGAGGGTACTGGATCCGACTTTGTGCAGATGTCGTCTTTTATGCTGTCCTGCCTGTTGAGGGACCCCCGTATAAAAAACCTCAAGGGGAATGAGCTGTACTGGGTGGCCACACTACTAGACCCTCAGTACAGGCACAAAGTGGCGGACCTGTTACCAACCCACCTGAAGGTGGAAAGGATGCAGCACATGCAGAACCAGCTGTCAACTATGCTTTACAATGCCTTTAAGGGTGATGTGACAGCACAACGCCAGCAAGGTACCACTGCCACTAATCCTCCTCCCGTGTCCACGCAGTCAAAGACAGGATGCTCCAGCGATCTCATGGTGATGTTGGACATGCGGACGTTCTTTAGTCCAACACCTCGCCGTAGCCCTTCCGGATCCACCCTCCACCAACGCCTGGTGTCGCTCCCAGTCCCTCCACACAGCATGTCTGCCTGCAGGCCGCTTGACTACCTTCTCCGCCACCACCAACAGGGTCCGGGACTCCAGGCAGATTGCTGAATTTTTTAGGCCGCTGCTAGCAGCGGCCGCTGTAATAATTTTTCTGGTGCGTGTACATGACTGCCTAATTTTTCTGGCTGCACTGCGGGCAGCTGCAACAACAAAAGAAAAGGCATGTACATGCGCCCATTTCCCTTCGTGATCATTACCTTGCCGTGGTGAAGGGGCTTGCGTATCACAATGAAGCAATGACCGGCGCCTAGATGAGTGTCTCGGGGGGCACACAAAAGATAATAAGGTTGTTGCTTCATTGTGGTCAGACCAAATTTGATCAGCTGGGCAGTCACTGTTCTGTCATTCAGCTACATCAGCCAGGCGACCATATGGGCTGTAAAGCCACCAAAACCTGCACTCTCGCCATGGTGCGCACCAGTCCAGCACGGCCATCACTACACAAACAGCTGTTTGCGGTGCGTTACACGGTGAGTTTGGTGTGTCAGTGTGAAGCAGTACCTTAATTACACTCCCTGATTGATGTATACACATGCAAGATGTTTTAAAGCACTTTAGGCCTGTCATTTAGCATTCAATGTGATTTCTGCCCTTAAAACGCTGCTTTGCGTCAAATCCAGATTTTTCCCGGGGACTTTTGGCATGTATCCCACTCCGCCATGCCACCCTCCAGGTGTTAGACCCCTTGAAACATCTTTTCCATCACTTTTGTGGGGAGCATAATTGAAGTCTATTGCGGTTCGCGAACTTTAACGTAAACCGAAAGTTACGTGAAAGTTCGCGAACCTAAAATCGGAGGTTCGGCCCAACTCTAGCTACGCAGGGGGAATCCCCTTTTACATCATCCAGCCACCCTTGTCCTCTCCTGTAGGTAGCTTGACAGAGGGAATCCCCCTCTTATGTCACCACCCGTGATTACTTATGATTCAGGTCGGTGATCATCCCAGCTCTCATACACACTAAGAGAGGTTTGGCACTTCACAGTGTAAAAAAGACTGAACAGGTTTTTCCCAAAAATCATAAATATATATGCTTTACTGTTAAGGCTTCACTCTTTATAAAACTGACCAAATGTCCACTAAAAAAATATGACAGGCACGCATATGCTTCACTGATATTACTCCACTCTTGTTAATTTCAGGATTTTTTTTTTTGCCAAAAAGCAACCCACAATCTCCCCCTCTCGCTATCAGTTCACATACACACTCAGGCCTCTTGCACACTGCACGCGATTCCGATTCAGATTCCGCTTTTTAATCAGTTTTTACATCCGATTCCGATTTGCAGTGTGCAGGGAGCAAACTGCAAATCAGAATCTGAATCGGATGTAAAAACTGATTAAAAAGCGGAATCTGAATCGGAATCGCTTGCAGTGTGCAAGAGGCCTAATAGAGGTTTGGCGCTTCACAGTGTAAAAAAGACTGTTATATTTTTTTATTGGATATTTGTTTAGTTTTATATAGAGTGAAACATTAACAGTGAAGCATATATATGTATTCATGTTTTTTCTTGGAAAAACTTGTTCAGTCCTTTTTACACTGTGAAGCGCTTCACTGATATTACTTCACTCTTGCTAATTTCAGGAAAAACTTTTTTTTGCCAAAAAGCAACCCTTTTAGATACACATTGGGCTTAATTCACAAAGCCATGCTAACTGTTTAGCACTTAGCACGTGAAGTGCCGCTCGTGGACTAAAATCACTAATCATTTTTTATACAAGGGAAGGGAAGAGGGAAGAAGTATAGAGGGAGGAGGGGGGGGGGTAAGTCCAAGAAAGAAAGGATTCGTGTAGAAACTACAATTGAGCCGAGAGAGATTAGAGATGGAATTTACAATTTGAGTGACCGACAATTAAAATCTGCTGAAGTGTCCGTCCTTAAGAAAGGTCTAAAATTTGCCCCCACTAACAAGTTAAATAAATTTGACTCATATGTTGGGATCAAGAAGTACATGAGACAATTGTGTCTGAAGAAGTACTTCCTAAAGAAACCCCCTGCTGTCAATGAAAACGCTCAGAGCAGATTTATCCATAGTGGTTTGCAGAATAAATCTAAATTCAACCCAACTAATGAAATGAGCGACTCTATGATAGCCTTTGAGACCATGGTCTTAAGGGATATCAGGAAACTCAAACAAAAGAATTTTTCTAATTTGAGTGGTCTGGAAAAAGCAGCCCTGAAAGCTTTACGGGATGACCCTGACGTGATTGTCAGGCCAGCAGATAAAGGGGGGGGGGGGGGGGGATAGTAGTGCAGAATAGAGTGGATTACAACAAGGAAGCTGCATGCCAACTGAAGGATAGTAAAACCTATCTACTCTTAAAGAGCAATCCCACTTCAAAATACAAAAAACAGTTGGAGGAACTGATAGAATTTGGAGAGGAACGGGGTATTCTGAATGAGAAGGAAGTCCAATTCCTGTCCCAGAAAAATCCTCGCCTCCCAATTTATTATCATCTCCCTAAAATCCATAAACAAGTCAGTGACCCTCCCGGGAGACCTATTATCTCCGGGATAGGGTCCCTGACGGCGAATCTATCTGAATATGTGGATGGTTTTTTACAGAAGGCAGTGACTCAAACGAAATCTTACATTAAGGACACGGGACATGTTTTGAGAATCTTGAATGAGGTAGAATGGCAAGACGGGGATATTTTGTGTGTAGCAGATGTGAAATCTCTCTACACAATTATAGATCATGTAAAAGGAATAGAGGCAGTCAGTTATTTCTTGAAAGAACTTACAGACATCCCTGAGGATCAAGTGGGGTTCATAGAGAGCTCGATTTTGTTTATTTTGACCCATAATAACTTTGCATACGATGGTCAGCATTATCTACAGTGTGTTGGCACGGCAATGGGGACGAGGTTCGCTCCGGGGTTCGCTAATTTATATATGGCTTATTGGGAGAAAATGGCGTTGGAGGGCCAGGGGGGCCCCGGGGCGGACCTCGTCCTATGGAAGCGTTTTATCGATGATGCTATGTTTATCTGGAGAGGAGGTGAGGAGAAACTGATAGACTTTTTGGGATGGTTAAATATTAAAAATGATTACAATTTGGAATTCACATGTGAATATAGTGCAAGTAGAGTCAATTTTTTGGATCTAAATATTTATATTGATGAAGGACGGATTAAAACAAAAACCTTCTTTAAGAAAGTTGACACCAATAGCTTTATCTATTTTGACAGTTGTCATATGTTGAAGTGGCTTACAAACATCCCAAAAGGTCAATTTATGCGCTTAAGGCGCAATTGTACCGAAATCGAAGATTATGATGAGCAATCAGTGGTGCTAAGAGAGAGATTTGTGGAGAAAAAATATGACAGTATGAAAGTGCAACAGACAGCAGATGAGGTAAGACAGTATGATCGAGAGGATTTATTAAAAACCAGGGTGGGGAATGAAATATATCCATTACCTAGCATAAAAATGCAGTATAGTCAGCAATCGAATGACATAAAGAGAATTGTGGAAAAACATTGGGAAATTCTCTTGAAAGATAAAACTTTGAATGGAATTTTAACTGAGAGACCAAAATATACCTTTAATAAGGCCAATAACACTAAGAATATAATAGCTCCAACTGTAAATGAACCACAGACAAGGGTCAATCGAAAAAAGAATGGCTCCTTTAAGAGGTGCGGATTCTGTGTGCCCTGCAAGAATATGAAGCACTGTGCACCAATGCAGAAGTTTGAGTCGTTTGTAACACTTGAGCAATTTAATATAAAGGGTGACTTGAACTGCAATAGTGCTGGAGTAATTTACATCATTGAATGTGGTTGCAGAAAACAATATATTGGCAGGACAAAGCGGAAACTTCTCTCCAGAATAGGAGAGCATATAAATAATATTAAAAATGGGAATATGAAACAACCATTGAGTAAGCACTTTAAAGAACAACATGGAAAGAGCCTTGAAACGTTTAAATTTTATGCTATACAGACTGTGGAGAGAGACTGGAGGGGTGGCAACTATATTGATAAAATGTCCCGCAAGGAGACTGAATGGATTTACACTATGAATAGTGGGGTCCCGCTGGGACTTAATTCTGACATTGAAATCTATGCATTTTAGTGAAACCGCTGAAGAAATACATTGTATACATGTTGCGGAGAGAGGTGGGTGGAGTCATGCAGTATAAGAGGACACACAGCCAATAGGAACATGCCCTGAAGAAGGTAGGTGTAACCTACTGAAACACGTAGGCTATTGGCTCTTAGTTGTGGTGACGTCACCCCCGGACTCCGTGTGAAGCAAAGCTTGATAGAGCTGGAAGCCGGAAGTCCGTGTGGAGCCTGTTACGGAATTGATCCAGTGAAGAGTGACCGGCCGGGACTCAAGTGGATTCAATAACGCAGATGCCTGGAGAGTTGTGTGGTCCCTTCTGCTCCTCCTCTCTCTTTTAAGTGACCAGAGACTGTTAACGCCAACTAACTTCTGAAACCGTGAGTTTGCCATTGCAGAGTGCAGAAGATTTGCTATGATCAAAGGACTATATGGAAAAGTAAATACATCTATAGTTTGCTACCTTGCGGAAGTGCAAGGCATGCAGTGAAGGATCACAGCTTGAGGATTTTATTCAGGATTATTTTATTCTAGCACAACTCTAAAGATTGATGCGCATCAATTAGATAAATCAGTTATATATAGATCAGTACACGCATTTGATAGTTTACAGTGGAGCATTCTGGGTGACATTCCCTGGGACTTGTGAGTGTGGTCAGGTGTGTGGCTGGGAGTGGGGCTGCTGATACATTTTTGCGTGCAGATTTGTGTAGTTTTGTGAACAATTTTATTAAAGAGTGCATTTATTTTATATGCAGAGGCGCAGAAGTTTTATTGTATATGTTTTTTGATGTATAGTCTGCGGATTCTATATTAACTTGTTGCTGCCATTTTTAACTCTCTGCACTAAGCGCTACAATCTGAATAAGGTTCCAAAAACTTGTTCAGTCCTTTTTACACTGTGAAGCACTATAAGCGCTTTTATGAGCACTTTTTAGCAAGACTTACATTAAAATCGCGATTGCGGTAAAATCGCTCAGTAAAAAGCGCTTATAGTGTGTCTGAGCCCTTATGCAGAGAAGGGGAGAAATGGTGAGGAGAGAAAAGCTGAAAGAGAAGGAAAAAGATAGTTAAGTGACAAGACAATATGCTCTGTACAGCACTGCAAAAGATGGCGCTATATAAATCCTATATAATAATAGGCAACTGTCCCTGCGTACAGCAGGGACAGTTGTCTCTGTGTAGCTGGGTCCGTGCTTTTTGCTACTGTGCATGTGCGCAGCACGGACCCAGCCTCACACACAGGAGGACGGGCCAGGGAGCCGAGCGGGCGTCGTGTGAGCGGACGGCCGGATGTGCGGCAGGTGAGTGGGTGGCCGTGTGAGCGGGCGACAGACGCATGTGGCCGGGTAAGCGGACGGCGGACACGCGCGTCGAAAAACAGATCTAGAGCTCGTTTTTAAACCGAGAGTACTTCTGAGCATTTTTCAAATCAACAGTGATTTGAAAAGCGCTTGGCTAATGTTACCCTATGACTGTTCTCACAGCAGCGTAGTGATATTTCCAAAAACGCAAACACATTGCATGTAGCATTTTTTGGAGCGATTCATTCAAAAATCGCTCTAAAAATCGCACTCACAAATTGCTAGCGATTGCTATTGTGATTTTGGCGTGCACTAGTCCAGAAAGAAGAGGTATAGGGAGAAATTGAGAATAGCCTGAGATGGAGCAGAGATCTTATCTGTATTGCAGACCCACATCACACAGAGGCTACTTGCCTGTAATGTGACTCCTGTCCCTGCCAGTCTCATACAAGTCAGAAAGCAGCCCTCCTGGAGTCTAGGAACTGTCAAAAACTTTTCAATTTGTATAACACCTTATCCAAACATACAGTCATTATAACAATGGGGAGAGACCAGACAGATTTTTGCCCATGGACCCTCCATGCACAGCTCTGCATCATGCTGCCCTCTAATTGCACTTTTATCAGCTAGCTGAGTGTTTCCCATTGCCTTACAACAAAGTTAAGTTTCTACAGTCCCTAAGCTGGCTGTCAGGATTCTTTTTTCATGGGCACCTCCTGATGACTCACTGTGTCAACAAACAAAGCTGCAGGTGATTTGCATAAGCAGGAGAAAGTCTCCCATTGATCTCTGGGAGCCTTGCTGCAGCAGAGTAAGTCACAGAGGGTGTGGCTTATCAATATAATTGTATATTCTAGTTTATTCACATATTTTTGTACATATTGTACTGTTTTTGCCTACAATTTTTTAACATGGATTGCAATGCTCTGTTTTCATATTGTGAGTTCAGTTCCTCTTTGAACATTCATACTTTTGTTAGCTGGGCGCATCCACCAGGTGGCGATAATTACTATTACCCCTCCAGGCCGCCATGGATAGTAGGAAAAGATGTAATTCTGGTGGAGTTTTATCGCCACCTAGTGGATGCGCCTGGCTAACGGAAAAGTACCGCATTTTTTATATTTTGTTACAGTAGAGCTTCTGTAACAAAACAAACAAAAAAAAATCGCTCTGATTTAGCGCTTTTCAGAGCGATTTTCCACTTCCCTATACTTAACAGGGGCCTGTTGAATTGCCTCAAAAATCTGCAAAAATGCTGCAGTACCCGCCTTTGCATTTGGGAAAAAAAGCACATCATTCTGGTGTGCTCCATCCCATTCAAATACATTAGCCAAGCACTTTTCAAAGCACTAGCAATTTTAAGGGCTCTTTCACAGTGTGACGTTAAAGTCGCACGTTATAAAATACTTTAACGCAGAGTAACGCACAGCAATGCAAAGTCTGTGCGACATTCACAGTGCACACGTTGCGTTAGTGTGTAGCGTTATTAAAAAGTGCTGCATGCTGTGTGTTTAACAATAAATCTGCTGCGTTGTGTGTTGCACATGCTCAGTAATGTTTTTTTTTTCCTTTTTTAAAATGTTACTCATGCGCCGTTTTTGTTCCATAGTAAATACATTTTGTAACGTGCAACTTTAACGTCGCACTGTGAAAGTGTATATGCGTTGCATTAGCGCCGCGTTGTGCAACTTTAACGTTGCATCAAACACAACTTCCTACTGTGTTGATAGCCTAAAAGTGCTTAAAAGCACTCTTGGTGTGCACCAGCCCTGAAAAGCACAATTGCAATTCAGAATACACCATTGCTATCAGAATTTGTATGCATAAAATCCTTGCATATAATTCTTATTTGAAAAGCACATTTGCTATCAGAAAGACAATGCATGCATATACTTATCTGAAAAACAGCATTGCAACAGATAACTATGCGCATAATTCTATCCACAGGAACCTTCTAGGAGGATTAATAAATCCAGGACTGTGAGCAGCATTCTGACTGCTTCACAAGATACATCAGTAGGAAATTTTGCAGACAATCTTGAAGTTGAAACAGATTGAGCAAAAATTTAAATTGCGTCTGCATCTCCTGCAACCAGATAATTAAACACCTGGCTGTGCAAGTGAATGCAAAAAAGTAAAAGGAGGCAGACCACGTCCCAAACTCTTTCAGGCCTCTTTTCCACAGACTGTTGAACTGTGTGCTCAGCAAGCAGTGATTAGGCAGCAGTGAGCAGTTACTAGATAGCGGTAAACAGTTTCCAGGCAGCAGAGATCAGTTGTGAGAGTTTGAGAGGCATTTCACTGCCTATCAACAGTCTGTGGAAAAGAGGCCTTATGCTGGATACACACGGTGCGTTCCCGCGCCGTTCGATGCGCCGCTTGATTTCCGGACGCTCGATTATTTCAGAGAGCATTTTGATGATTGTTAGGTCGATTCACATGTAAAATATGCCAAATCGACCTAACGATCCATCGAAATGCAAATCGGACATGTCGTAAATAATAGAGTCGAAGTGAATTGACGGTAATCGAGCGGCGCATCGAGTGCAAGAACGCACCGTGTGTATCCAGCATTAAGGAGATCTTGACATAACTATAAAGGTTCCTGTATCCTCAAACGGATACCTCATTAAGGAAAGACCTGAGACCTGGAACCCACTACAAATCGCAAATCGCTAGCACAATCGCTAGCGTTTTTAATAAGTGATTTGTAAGTGATTTCATGAGCATTTTCTGGCGCTTTTAGGATCGATTTTAAAAAGTGTAAGCTTTTTGCCAGCGATTGTGTAGCGATTTGCGATTAGTGATTTTGATTCTGGTTGGTCCTTTCAATGTAACATAATTTTATTTACAGTTTGCAATCGCACTCAAATCGCTATGTGTAGCGCTTCATGAGCGATTTGCCAGCACTTCAGTACATTACATTGAAGCGCAGATGCTTTCAAAATGCTGCATGTCCTGCAATTGCGATTTCGCTACTGTGGAATTTGTTACATTTCTTTACATTGGCAGAGCGTTTAGGTAAAGCGCTAGCGATTTAAAGAGAACCTGTACTGAGTAAAAATATTTAAAATAAATACATGAGGTAACTTCAAATGAACATTACATAGTTACCTTGCCATCAGTTCCTCTCAGAAGCTCACCATTTTCTTCTGACAATAATCCCTTCCAGTTCTGACAATATTTTGTCAGATCTGAAATATATCAGTTGCTGTCAGTAAAATATCAGTTGCTGTCAGTTATAGCTGAGAGGAAAACTGATGTACCAGGTAATGTCTATGTTTCCCTATGGCTCAAGTGGGCGATGTTACAGTTTAACTGTGTGCTGACCAGAAAGCTGTTATGGGTAATGGCCATTTTCAAAATGGAGGACGGAAAATTCCCTTGATCACAGTGAACAAACAGGATGCGGGACAAGAGAAAGACACTGAGGAGTAGACTACATGGAAGGTAAGTGTGACTTGTGTATGCTTATTTTGACTTTTAATTTTCAGTTCAGGTTTTCTTTAAAGCACTCCCTAAACGCAAAAAAAAAATAAAAAAATAAAAATCTCTCTAGTAGGTTCCAGCCCTAAAACAACATTACTTGTCAGGTTCTTTCCATTCATTTCTAATTAAATGAATAATTGTTTTATGGACCGGAAAACAACAATCCCATTATTGACTGTCTGTTCCGAATGCATCATATGCAGATCCTTATGCAGATCCTTATGCAGATCTATAGGGCGTGCCCTAACCCCCAGCCTCTGCTTCCTCTTGAATAATGAAACACCTGAGGTATCTCAGTTGCCCAATTAGGCTTGATTACCTCTAATGCAGATGGTAATAAGGAAAATTGTTAAAGAGAATCTGAAGTGAAACTTATGATTTAATGATTTGTATGTGTAAAACAGCTAAGAAATAAAACATTAGCAGTAGAGATAGGAGTTTAATATTGTTTCCAGTACAGAAAGAGTTAAGAAACTCTAGCTGTTATCTATGTGGGTTTGATATGGCTGTGTAAACTTAAAGCTATAAGCTTGCTATACACCAGCGGTTCTGGATGCTTGCTTGGCTTACAAGGGCAAAAAGGGATAATTTGCATATTTAGTGGTAGTGCATTGTGGGTAACCACAAATGTTCATTTATTGAATGAACTGAATTATTGCAAATTTCCTTCTGTTTTAAGAAGGCAATTACACCAAGCTATGCAAAAGAGCTTAATTGAGCTCCAAGACTTTTGAAGTCGCAGAGAGCTCTATCTTCTGAAACTTATTATCTCAACTGTCTGTCACTGTATTCTGTCTTTCCTGCAGAGTAAAGTTCAATAGGTCATTAGCCTGCTCTGTGAAATCATTTGAAATGCTGAGTGTAGTGTGTAAAATGCAAATATTAGAGAATGATGCAATGTTATATAAAACAAGCTATATAACTGAAAATAAAAATGACACTAGTTTCTTTGCCACTAATGTTCTATTAATTATCTGTACTACACAACCAATTCATTATATCATAATTTTTGTTTTGCTTCTGTGTCACTTTAAACAGAAGAAACATTTCCCAACAAAGTATTGCTTAAAAAATTGGAAACCAGTTTTTTCACTTCCATGCTTTAAAATGAAAAAAAATACAGGCATTTACACCAAGGTTTGGGATATGATACAGCAAGCTTCTTATAACAAATCCCACAAGTTTTGGATACGGAGCCATCAACAGATTTAGCAGGCCTTGGGTTCTAAAATGAAACATAAAAGACCCCCATTATTAGGCTACACCATCCTAGCATAATGCTTGCTGTATCTATACCAGTATCAAAGACCTCACCTAGTTTGTACTGGTCTGAGCGGCTGCTAGGTCCTGGCTCTGAGAGAAGGATTGTTACATAGTGAATGCGGTTGATCCAATTGCAGATGACAGTCCCAGTTGCCGACATGCTGCTCTGCCTCAACTCGGATTTGAATCGGACCTCGCTTAGCACACAGCGTTTCACGTGGGGCCTTGGCCCACCTCCAGCCAGCAGATGTTCTGGTCTCCTCTCTCTGCTGGAAGCCCCCTGCAGAATGCACGCCTGCCCAGGGCCGGATTTGTACTTTTTACCGCCCTAGGCCCACACTCTCCAGCTACCCCATGACAACAGCAGGGTTAGGATAGGCTTGGCCATCGGACATAATGGCTATCATTCATAAAGCATTCCCGCATGCAGAAATGCTGAAAACAGCTGGCTGTACCGAGCACATAGCAAAATGTCTATTCATAAAGGCTGTTACCGCACGAAAAGCTGACATTTCCGAGCAGAGCGATAAATTACCGCCTTGTGCGGTGATTATCTTAACAAATGTTACTAAATGTCAATTCATAAAGATTAGAGCAAGCGGTATGAGGACAGGGATTACCGCTCCCTTGGAATGCGGATGCGGATTACAGCTAAGTCAATGGAGACAGACCTCCCAAGCAGCAGTGAGAGCAGCGCACGGAGGGACTCAGGCAACTTCTCTGGTTACGCCAGCCTACTGACAGCCTAGTTTGGGAAATCACTACACTGCTATCGCAACTGTACACATTTTTATGAATGAGCACACAGAAGTCTAAAATACCGAATGCGGTGTTTTCCCGCACTGATTTTCTATACCAAACACACTTTTATCAATGATAGCCATTGAAGGAGGGTGGTTAGGAATACTTAATTGTCTGCCCCACATCGCGATTTCAATCTTAAAATGATTTAATGTGCAGCCCTAGCAGATGCACTACGTTATGAGTTGAGGCACTGTAATGCACAACATTACTACTAAACATGCAAGTTAACAGTAGAAGTGAAGCATATTTTTTATTGACTGCACGCTTCACTGTACCTGACGCAAAGCAAGCATAGCGTGTGGCGCCGCTGTACCGATCTACTGCGTTCCTGTTGTCACAGGGAATGCAAGTGTCACTGTAAACATGGCCTAAAAGCTAGGCTCTTGGGCAATTTTAGATGAAGCTACGAATTTGAGAATATTTTTTATTATGGGAAAAGGAATACAATTAACAGCTACTGTTCGCAAGATTAGGGTGATTAAATTGATTTAGCACAGTAACAGGACTATGTACTCTGCAACGTACTGCAGAGAATGTCAGAGCTATATAAATACACAATGGCCTCGATTCATAAAGCATTTCCGCATGAGGAAATGCAGAAAGCCGCTCGCTTTACCGACCACACAGCAAAATATGTATTCATAAAGGCTTTTTCCGCATGAAAAGCCGACATCCACGAGCAGAGTGATCAATCACCGCCTTGCGCGGTGATTATCACAGCAAAAGTAACAAATGTCAATTCATAAAGATTAGAGGTAGCGGTATGCGGACGGGTATTACCGCTACCTCTGATGTGGCGAGAAGCGTGCGGAATCCGTTGCAGTGAATGGGACAGACCTCCCAAGCAGCTGCAGAGAGAACACCGCACGGAGGGATTCCGCCTGCTTCTCCGGCTTCCGCATGTCTCCCGACAGCCTAACGCCTGCCTACAGCGGAGTATCTCCGCACGCCTGTCACAACAGGCAACATTTTTATGAATTACCACCCTGAAGGCGGAAATACCGACAGCGGTGTTTCCCCGCTCCACTTTCCCCGCTCGCAGGCACTTTTATGAATCGAGGCCAATGAGTAGACAGATAGGTAAACTTAAATAACCCCCGTGCTGAAATGAGAACAGGGGGAGCGAGCTGGATAAAATTAGTCTTCTATATGTAGAGGATGTGTTGGGTGATGGAAGTCGGTGCTGCTCTGTGTGGTCCACTTGCAGTGGCAGAGAAATCTATAAAGGACATGGGGTAGGGGAAAAAAACACAAAAAGAGCGCACTCAGAAAACTGATGATAAAAGGGAGACCAGCTGGTCGTAGACAGATCTCACCTGATGTGGTGGCTGATATGCCCTTATGGGTATTATCAGCTTGCAGGCTTTTGTCCCTCTCAGACCAGGGACCAGGTCAGAAGCAGGCTCTTTGTCCAAAGGGATCCTGTGGCTGGAAGCAGGATATCAGGAGCAGCTGTCTGGTTTGTAGCCGTTGGTGTCCCAGCACTGGCTGTAACACCAGAGCTGCAGGCACCTGTGGGCTGTATAAGACTCAATGGGCTCTATTCTCAAAGAGCCAAAAGTACTGCAAAATTTTACCGGTAAATTCCCGCCAGCGGTAAACTCCGCATTTTTTTAGCATTCACTAACATTTTCCACATGTTTGCCGCATGCGGGAAAAAAGATGCGGAAACGGCCATTATTCATGCGGGAATCATGCGGTAAAAAGGTCGCATGAAAAAGTGTTTAAAAAAAAAGTTAAAGTCCAGCAAGCACAGCCCTTAAGCCTCCACACTTCATTAAAGTCAATGGGATTCGGAATATATCACCTACTACTTGTAGGTGATAAAAAAATCGGTAATTAACGACGAAATGATGCGCCTGAACATTTTTGAGAATTGATCTTTTATTGCGGAAAATACCGACTTTTGCGGAAAGTTCTCCGCATGAATCCCGCACTTTTACCACACTTTTTCCGCATGCGGGAAAAACATGCGGAAAATTTAGAGAATGCAAACTTGACGGTATTTTGGGTGCAAACTTCCCGCATGTACTTTACCGCATGCGGGGAGTCTTTGAGAATAGAGCCCAATCCCTTAGCAGGGAGAGTCTCTTTCCTGAAAAGTTAGCAATCCACACACTGCTCTGTTCAGATACACCACAGCAGTGGCTGGGTGGTGAGCAGTAGCACTGAGGTGGCTGAAAGAAAGCACAGGAGACCCGTGCTGGAAGTAACTGATTCTTTAATTAATGTAACAAATACAACTAGTTTCAGGAGACCATTCCTCCTTTCTTCAGGCAAACAGTTGCTACAATGGCCTCAATTCATAAAGTAGCTAGCGGTAATTTGATCGACTGCGGTATTTTTGCGCATGCGGTAAAAGAGGGAATTTTGTT
The DNA here is from genome assembly GCF_040937935.1 of Hyperolius riggenbachi. Lineage (NCBI taxonomy): Eukaryota > Metazoa > Chordata > Amphibia > Anura > Hyperoliidae > Hyperolius > Hyperolius riggenbachi. The sequence continues at coordinate 385,678,072 of NC_090647.1, read as the reverse complement.
GTATTCATAAAAAAAGTACCGATTGCGGTGTACTAGCGATGGGTCAACGGTAAGTATGCGGAAGTAGTGCGGCAGCCGTGCGGAGATTATCGTGGTATGCGGAATTTTTCCGCGTACTACAGCATAACAAGGTGCTTTATGGGTAAAATAGGGAGTGGCAGCTGTGACGTAGTCCTGGTTTGGCACCACAGACTGCCGGAACCGTGCATACGGAAGCACGCATTCTGGAGAGGGAGGATAGCAGTAGTGAAAGTGCGGAGGGTCCGAGGAGGGTTGTGAGCCGCGAGCTTGCGTGGAAGAATGGCCGGAAAGAAGAGGAAAGCTTTCGTAGCATTGATGCAGACCTGCGTAAGTAGGAGCATGCACGTGCAGTGGCAGGGCCCTCTGCTCTGATCTCTTGGATCCGCGTGGCTGCACTCACCCCAGCATTGCTCTCCATCCAGCACACAGTGTGCAGGAGAAGCACGACAGCAACAGCTTGATGGGGGAGGAGGATACTAGTAGCCAGCAGCAGCATTCTGTGCTCTGTAGCTGCGATGTGACAGGGTAGAGTTGCTTCCGTCTGTTTTTGGAATTGCTGGTGCTCGGTGAATAACTGGAGGTAATTATTTAAGTTCGCTGCCAGACATGTAGTACTAGACAAGGGTAACACTGAGGTGAACACCAATAACTTGCAGGCTTTCTGCAGCGAGGTCCCTGGCAGTACAGCAGTAGAGCCTGATGGCAGCGGATCCTTCATCATGCTGAATGAGGGAAATAGAGGAAACGCGCATGGACCCTGATTGGAGTCCCACAAGTGCCTCTATTACAGGGTGTTAGCTGGACATGTGACCAGAGCCTGGCTGGATGGAGAAGAGGAGGAACCGAGAGACACACTGGACGGAGTGTGAGGTGAGGAATGCAGGGAAGCCTGACACACTGGAGGGGGAAGCCTGCTCAAGATGTCTCGAGTCTCCAGCTCTAGCCAGCTGTAGAAGCAGGACAGCAGCACATCGCTAATCTCAGCTGCTGATTATAGTGTGATTAGCCTTCCCCCCAGTTCAACTCAGTCTCCTATCTCTCCTTCTCCTTTGAATCCTGTTGAATTCCTGCAAAACTAGATCAAAAGGCTCCATTTCCAACATATACTTACAGCATGCGGTAACCCTTACCGCCAGCTATTTATAGGTGATAAGGAGTGGGAAAACACCGCACTGACATGCCCCCCTTTTGTTTTTATGAATGCTGTTTTATGTACTTTTACCGCATCCGTTCCGCATCCGTTCCGCATCCTTTCCGCATGAGGTAAAAAAATGCGTAAACTTTTCTTGAATACACACCCGCAAACTCCGCATGAGGTAAAACACCACATTAGCATTACCGCATGAGGTAAAGTTTTATGAATGATACCCATTGTGATGATCCAATTTATTTGAAATTCAAAAATCAATTAGTTAAAGACGACCCAATCAGTGCGTGTATGTAAATGTAACCAGAGACCATGAGCCTCTGCTGTAGGTCAGGGTTTTCTCTCCCTAAGTGGGTTAAGAAAGTTAGTATTAGGCTATAAAAGGATTGAAAGTGAACATAATATAAGACTGCCACTAGAGGGCAGCCTCCGCGCTGACACCCAGACCAGGAGGCTGCAGCACCACCCCAAACCAACAGGTGGCACCACACCACCTTCTATCTGTAGGTGTAATATCATTTCAGCTCAACAGGTTATTTTACATTGTAAATTAATTTCCAAACAATAGAGGGTACTATAGCACACTCCTCTATTGGGGGAGTGGGGATTGCATGGTTAATAGTTTCCATAATCATATACAAATTTGATATATTTATTTAAAAGGCTCATTAAGGATTTTTTTTTTTCTGATTGAATTTGAGGCTGTTTGATATAAATATTTAGGACACAAGACCAACATTGTAAATTATCAATTGAGGATGTTAAAATAAAGAGCAATTTGAGTTTGCTTCAATTATATGGCATTGCACACCAAAAGGCGCACAAAAGATTTGTTAGCTAGCTATTCAAAGGGGTATACTTAGAGTATCTGGATTTCAACTTACAGTGAGAAATTTTTATTTTTATTTTTCATAATTTAATAATCTCTAGATCTTATTACGCTGTTTGAATGTGGAGATTTTTTTCCGATTGGATCAAACCTCTATTATGTTTTATATTAGAACTTAAAGGGACTCCGAGCAGTGCAGAAACTATGGAAAGATGCACATAATTTTAAAGCTCTCTTTCTCCTCTTTCCAATGATATATAAACCGCCACCCTACGCCTTTTAGTTTTCGCTATTTTCGCGATTGAAATTGCCGCGGCGGCGATTTCGATCGCGAAAATAGAGAAAACTAAAAGGCGTAGGGCAACGATTTAGGTGTCGTCAGAAAGAGGAGAAAGAGAGCTTTAAAATGATATCCATCTTTCCATAGTTATATTGTATTACACAGGGCGACTTTTTGTCAAAATCAGCAGCTCCATTCAGCAGAATGGAGCTGCTGACACTGGGGAAAGTGTCGTCATGTGTAATACAATATAACTATGGCTTGATGGATATCATTTTAAAGCTCTCTTTCTCCTCTTTCTGACGACACCTAAATCGTTGCCCTACGCCTTTTAGTTTTCTCTATTTTCGCGATCGAAATCGCGGCCGCGGCAATTTCAATCGCGAAAATAGCGAAAACTGAAAGGCGTAGGGCGGCGGTTTATATATCATTGGAAAGAGGAGAAAGAGAGCTTTAAAATGATATGCATCTTTCCATAGTTTCTGCACTGCTCGGAGTCCCTTTAATGACCCTGAAAGCCAAAAGCATAAAATATGCACATTTTTTTTTTCTCCTCCCTTCCTATAAAAACAAATGCAGTTTCCATTGTATTAATAAAAATCAACAACTATAAATATGGGGATAATGTCATATCGATTGGCTATAACATATAAATATGTATAAAAGGTACTAATACTGTGACAAATATATAGATATTAATAACCATTAAAAAATATGTATATTTCAAGAGGACAGATGTAAAAAATACATTGTGCAGTTCAATAAATAATGCTCTAAGGTGCAATTTTAATCATAGTTCTTTCTGTTTTAGTTCGCCATGGTTTCCAAGGCTATATTTAGACCATTAGGACTTAAAGTTTCCATTTGTAAAATCCAGAAAGTCTCTTTATTGCACAGTGCCCTAAACCTATTGAATTTATTTGTATCTAAAACCTGTTCCATAATGGTAAAGGCCCATACACACGTCGGATTTTAGCGAACGACCCGTCGTTTGAACGTTCCGTCGTTCGGACGTTTTCGCGTCAAATCCGACGTGTGTACAGACTATCGTTCGCGTGATAAGACTGGTTACCAACGATCCGCCGGGCGGACCGCTGGTAACCAGTCTTATCACGCGAACGATAGTCTGTACACACGTCGGATTTGACGCGAAAACGTCCGAACGACGGAACGTTCAAACGACGGGTCGTTCGCTAAAATCCGACGTGTGTATGGGCCTTAATCCTTATTTGTCCAAAGTCTCTGTTGTGTACTTGGTCGAAATGTTTTGAGACACTATGTTTTGCGTATCCTTTTTTAATGTTCTCTCTATGCTTATTTATGCGCTTGTGAAACGGTTATATATATATATTGTAGGCCGCACGGGCACTCTAACAGGTAAACTACATAGTCGCTTTTACATGTAAGGTATTGGTAAATGGGCCAAGTTTTGTTATTCACTCTGGAGTTAAAATGTTTTTGGTCTTTTTGTATGCTTTTGCAACATAAGCATTTCCATTGGTTGCATGGGAAGTTTCCGAGTAGACTTTGGGAAGTATTTTTGGTGGGGTGTGGTACTTGCATATTTTTGAGTCTGCTGGGTGCTAAAATGTTACAAATTGTCTTTCATTAAGGTCATTAAGTTCTAATATAAAACATAATAGAGGTTTGATCCAATCGGAAAAAAATCTCCACATTCAAACAGCGTAATAAGATCTAGAGATTATTAAATTATGAAAAATAAAAATAAAAATTTCTCACTATAAGTTGAAATCCAGATACTCTAAGTATACCCCTTTGAATAGCTAGCTAACAAATCTTTTGTGTGCCTTTTGGTATGCAATGCCATATAATTGAAGCAAACTCAAATTGCTCTTTATTTTAACATCCTCAATTGATAATTTACAATGTTGGTCTTGTGTCCTAAATATTTATATCAAACAGCCTCAAATTCAATCACAAAAAAAAAAATCCTTAATGAGCCTTTTAAATAAATATATCAAATTTGTATATGATTATGGAAACTATTAACCATGCAATCCCCACTCCCCCAATAGAGGAGTGTGCTATAGTACCCTCTATTGTTTGGAAATTAATTTACAATGTAAAATAACCTGTTGAGCTGAAATGATATTACACCTACAGATAGAAGGTGGTGTGGTGCCACCTGTTGGTTTGGGGTGGTGCTGCAGCCTCCTGGTCTGGGTGTCAGCGCGGAGGCTGCCCTCTAGTGGCAGTCTTATATTATGTTTGCTTTCAATCCTTTTATAGCCTAATACTAACTTTCTTAACCCACTTAGGGAGAGAAAACCCTGACCTACAGCAGAGGCTCATGGTCTCTGGTTACATTTACATACACGCACTGATTGGGTCGTCTTTAACTAATTGATTTTTGAATTTCAAATAAATTGGATCATCACAATGTAGCAACTGTTTGCCTGAAGAAAGGAGGAATGGTCTCCTGAAACTAGTTGTATTTGTTACATTAATTAAAGAATCAGTTACTTCCAGCACGGGTCTCCTGTGCTTTCTTTCAGCCACCTCAGTGCTACTGCTCACCACCCAGCCACTGCTGTGGTGTATCTGAACAGAGCAGTGTGTGGATTGCTAACTTTTCAGGAAGGAGACTCTCCCTGCTAAGGGATTGAGTCTTATACAGCCCACAGGTGCCTGCAGCTCTGGTGTTACAGCCAGTGCTGGGACACCAACGGCTACAAACCAGACAGCTGCTCCTGATATCCTGCTTCCAGCCACAGGATCCCTTTGGACAAAGAGCCTGCTTCTGACCTGGTCCCTGGTCTGAGAGGGACAAAAGCCTGCAAGCTGATAATACCCATAAGGGCATATCAGCCACCACATCAGGTGAGATCTGTCTACGACCGGCTGGTCTCCCTTTTATCATCAGTTTTCTGAGTGCGCTCTTTTTGTGTTTTTTTTTCCCCTACCCCATGTCCTTTATAGATAAATACACAATGGGCTCGATTCACAAAGCGGTGCTAACCCAGTTATCACGCCTAAAAGACTTTAGGCATGATAACCATTGCCCCACTTTGGTTTAGGCGTGATACGTTTAGGCGTGATAAGTTTAGGCGTGATAAGTTTAGGTGTGATAAGTTTAGATCGCGCGCAAAGTCCAGCACGCAAAGCAGCACCATTAAACTCTATGCGAAGTGTACCAGACTTTGCTAGCGCAAAACTATTGATCAGCTGTGCACTGCGGTGCTAACCCAGTTGGTGCTATAGTTATCACACCTAAACTTATCACGCCTAAACTGAGTTAAAGCGTGATAAAGGGCTTTTCACCAGCATGCTAACTGTTAGCACCGCTTTGTGAATCAAGCCCAATGATATGGTAGGACATTTCATTATGACTATGGTAGGATTAGATTGTGAGCTCCTCTGAGAATACTCTGTAACATGACTATATACTCTGTAAAGTGCGGAAGATATCACTGCTATGTAAATAATAATAATATGGTAAGAAATTAGACTATGACTACGCTTGGATTAGATTGTGAGTTCATCTGAGGACAGTCAGTGACATGACTGTGTACTCTGTAATGTGCTGCAAAAAATGTCAGTGTTGTGGGGTTATGGATTGTAAAGCTGTGTACTCACAACGAAGCGAGATGGATCCAGTGACGTCTCCCTGATGACAAGTGCTCCCCCGATTCATCTTCCTCCATCTTCCGGCCGGTATGTGGGGCGTCACTCAACATTACATGACGGGTGTGAACGAGACTTCAAGCGATCGTGGTGCTTTGCACAGGAGTCATTGGGGATGTTAAAGATCCAATCCGCCGTGATGGGCATTAGCACCGCATGACGCTAAGTCATCGGGAAAATCGACAAAAAATTGCAAGGTGGGTACAGGTCTAATGCTGCGCATACATGGCTCGTTTTTAAGCCATGTATTCTGACATGTTCAGTCTCCCGCTCGATCGTTTCACTGCTCGATTCCTGATAGCAGAGAATGGAAAAAGATAAGAAAAACTAGTGGACGATAAGAGAATTGAGTGCAGAATTGAGCAGCGAAATGATCGAACGGGAGAATCGAGCGGCAAAATTGAGCCGTGTATGCCCAGCATAAGATAGGAGACAAAAGAGAGGTAAAGAGTTCAAGGTGGGTGAGAGGAGAGGAAAAGACAGAAGAATGTAGTGGGAAGAGAAGTGAAGAGAGGTGAGGAAAAGAGGCATATTATTACTGAGCTCTGCAGTTTGTTTTAGGGCTAGTTCACACTGAGAGATTTTTCAGCGATTTGCTGATCACTGGCAATCAGCAAAATGCTGCTGCTAATGCAAGTCAATGGTAGTGTTCACACTAACGATCGCCAATGATTAGCGATTTGCTGATGGTGCATGCAGCATTTTTGGAGTGAATGCATTTCAGTGTTCTACAATCACATAGCTCCCAACTGTCCCTCTTTTGGGGAGACAGTCCCTCTTTGGGAGCCCTGTCCCTCTGTCCCTCTTTCCTCCTCATGTGTCCCTCTTTCAGGATTTTGTCCCTCTTTCTATGTAAATATATATTTCTCTACTAAAAAAATGTGTGTTGATTGACTCTAAACTTTATTCCCATCATTTAAATTGTTACATTACAGTATATATTTGTTATAATTTTGATGATTATGGCTTAAAGCTTAGGAACCCCCCCCCCCCCCAACAAAAAAAAAATTATAAATAAAAATCACAGGCCATTCGAATATTGTGAAAATGTTCAATATTCTAGACCAGGCATGGGCAAACTTGGCCCTCCAGCTGTTAAGGAACTACAAGTCCCACAATGCATTGCAGGAGTCTTACGGCCACAGTCATGACTCATAAAGGCAAATGCATTGTGGGACTTGTAGTTCCTTAACAGCTGGAGGGCCAAGTTGCCATGCCTGTTCTAGACTCAAAGGCCTAGTGCACACCAAAAACCGCTAGCAGATCCGCAAAATGCTAGCAGATTTTGAAACGCTTTGTCTTCTTTTTCTGTAGCGTTTCAGCTAGCATTTTGCGGTTTTGTGAAGCGTTTTTGGTGTAGTAGATTTCATGTATTGTTACAGTAAAGCTGTTACTGAACAGCTACTGTAACAAAAAACGCCTGGCAAACCGCTCTGAAGTGCCGTTTTTCAGAGCGGTTTGCGTTTTTCCTATACTTAACATCGAGGCAGAAACACATCCGCAATCCAAAATCTGCAGCAGCCCGGGAGTATGCGTTTCTGCAAAATGCCTCCCGCTCTGGTGTGCACCAGCCCATTAAAATACATTACCCTAGCGGATCCGCACCCGCAAGCGGATTGCAAACCGCAGCAGAACCGCTCTGGTGTGCACTAGGCCATAGTGTCAGACTAATGAGCTAATTAATCCAAGACACCTGCAAAGGGTTCCTTTTTATATATTTGTTTCACCTTTTAAGTTGAATTACTGAAACAAATGGACTTTTGGCAAGATATTCTAATTTTTAGAAGTTCACCTGTATTGCACCAACATCATCTTCATGAAGCTATCCCTCAGAGGAACTCGCAATCTAATCCCTCCCATAATCATTTGTCCATTTTAGTCTAGGGCCAATTTTGGGTTAAGGCAATTAAATTATCTGTATGTTTGTGGCAAGTGGTAGGAAACCTATGCAGATACGGTGAGAACATACAAACTCCAAGCAGACACTTCCTTTGCTGGGGACCCAGCGCTGCAAGGCAAGGGTACTAACCACTATGCTACCCTGCTGCCCAGTGCATCTATCTGCTACTGAAACCTTTGCATATCTGATAATAAAAGATAATATAGTTCCAGGACAAACAGTTACATACAGCGTGACAGATACAAATGGCACACAGTGCCAGGGGAATGAAAACGGCGCTGCATAGACTTACATTATCAGAATCAGAATCTTTATTATCGCCAAGCACGACTTTGTTGTGCCCGGAATTGGGCTTGGCACGTACAGGGTACTGATACAGGATATAGATACAGGTACAGGACAAATCAAGCAGTCAGAAAGGAACACAAACATTATACCAGATGCAGAGAGAGAAAATGTAGCATAAATTACAACACAAAAACACCCAAAAAAAAAAGTCAAAAGAGTCAGCTTGAGCTAGAGCGCCGTCTATGTGTAGAGTGCCTCAGTGCCAGCATGGTGTTGTGGTGTGGGGATGGTCAGTTACGTGGAGAGAGTTCAGAAGGTTGACACCCGAGGGAAAGAAACTGTTCTTATGCCTTGAGGTCTTGGTGAAGATGAACCGGAGTCTCCGGCTCAAGGGGAGCCGACTAAAGAAGCGATGGCCTGGGTGCGAGGGGTCGTTGGTGATCTTTAATGCTCTGAAGTACAGCCTGGAATGGTAAAGGAGGTCCAGAGAGGGAAGGGATCTCCCGATGATCCTCTCCGCTGATCTGATGACTCTCTGCAGTTTGAGTCTGTCGCTGGCAGAGGAGCTGGCGTACCAGCTTACCAGCCTACCAGCTTATATAACGCTATTCAGCGTTATAAGTGTTAAAAAATGGCGCAGGCAGGGTGCCTTACACTTATAACGCTAAATAGCGTTACAAGTCTTAAAAAATGCAGAGGGAGTCGGGGGGTGGGGTTGGTAGGCAGCGGACACTGGAGGGAATAGGCATCGGTGGAGGATGTGTGTAATATGCATACATTACCTTGTCCCAGGCCGCCGATCGCTCCTTCAGGCCTCCTTTCCACTAACTGTTGAGTTGTGTGCTCAGCAAGCAGTTACCAGGCAGAAGTAAGCAGTTATCATGCAGCAACAAGCAGGCAGCAGTGAGCAGTTGAGAGAGTTTGAGAGGCTATTCACTGCCTATCAACAGTTCGTGGAAAGGAAGCCTTTCTCCGCTCCTTCACGTCTTCCGTTAGTTTGCTGTAGTCCTGCAGCTGGCCAATCACCATGTGGTTTCAGTCCCCGGAAACAAACTAGGAAGTGAAGGAGCAGGGGGAAGGAGCGATCGCCACCTGGGACAAGGTAATGTATGCATATTACACACATCCTCCCCCGATGCCTATTCCCTCCAGTGTCCCGCTGCCTCTCTCCCCCCAACCCCCCGCTGCCTATACTAGTCCCCTGCATTTTTTAATGGCGAACCGTTCTGCAATAGATGTATCATAAAACGCTATTTACCGTTTTAATGTATTTACATTAAAATGGTAAATAGAGTTTTATGATAAATTTATCGGCAGAACGGTGCTCCATTTTTCTCCCTGCGCCATTTTTAGATGGACGCACATACAGTAGTTACAGATGAATTCTGACAGCTGTGTGATAACGGTATATAAATTTGAATATTTTTTTCCAAGATGTTATCAAATGCATGTTTTTACTGTGCCAGAAATAATGAAAAGGACAGACACACACCTTGACATCCAGACTGCAGGTTTCCGTACATTCGGTCTGGACATTCAGTGCAGAGTTTTCCCCCAAAACCTTCTTTACATAGACACTGGCCAGTGACCTAAGAAGTTTGGATATGTGTTAGCAAGCTGCAGCCATATGGGAGAAAAAAAATCTGTAAGTGCATGTAAACAACACATTTTTTTCGGTTTGATGCAAATAAGTTTATAGCGCTTTTACTCTTTAGTCTGTAGACCGCATTCATTACATTTTCTTATTTTCTCATCTTAGGTCTTTTGTGTCTCTGATGTTTTTTTCACTAGAATATTGCAAGCTTTTTATCTCATGGTTCACTTACATTAAATGCATATTTATAAATTTATGTGAATTTTTATTTATGTGAATTTAACAAAATCTATGTAGGGCCCAGTGCACACCAAAACCGCTAGCAGATCCTCAAAACGCTAGAGGTTTTTGGCATGTTTAGAGACGTTTTCTAAACATGCCTAGCATTTTTGGGAGCATTTGTGTAGCAGATTTCATATATTGTTACAGTAAAGCTGTTACTGAACAGCTTCTGTAACAAAAATGCCTGGAAAACCGCTCTGATCTAGCATTTTTCAGAGCGGTTTGAGCTTTTGCTATACTTTACTTTGAGGCAAAAACACTTCTGTAAACCACAAAAGTGCTGCAGGACCCACGTTTGCGGTTTGCCAAAAACCTCAAACCACCGGTGTGCACCAGCCCATTGAAATACATTAGCCAAGCGTTTTCCAAGGCGGCAGCGGTTTGCGGATGGCTTCAAAAACCGCTCGGTGTGCACCAGGACTAAGGCTGCTTTCACGGTGGGACGTTACAGGCGCACGTTAGAGCAGCCAGTAATGCAGCCCAACTCACAGTAATGAAAAATCAATTGGCTGTTCACAGTGCTCACGTTGCATCACATTGTAATGCTGCACGTTCTATGAAACTGCAGCATGCTGTGCGTTATACGCGGTTTTAGCCATGTTAGACTGTTTGCACATGCTCAGTAATGTTGTTTTATTGTTTTTTGTGTGCAGGAGAGGAGGAGGGGAGAGTCTGCTATTTTGCCTAGCCACATGGCTTATTAATATTCACTGCACTGCAATGCCGGTTCTCTTCCTGCTAGCAATGATTGATATGATTCATTCTCTGCCTGCTAGCAATGATTCATATAAATAATTCTCTGCCTGCTAGCAATGATTCATATGAATCATTCTTGTTTCTCTGACTGCTAGCAATGATTCATATGAATCATTCTCGATTCTCTGACTGCTAGCAATGATTCATATGAATCATTCTTGGTTCTCTGCCTGCTAGCAAGGATTCATATGAATCATTCTCGGTTCTCTGCCTGCTAGCAAGGATTCATATGAATCATTGCTGGTTCTATTGAATGAAAACGGTGCACCAAGAGCCGCATAATGCGGCTCTATGTAGCATCCACCTTTAGCACAACCGTGCGTTGCGTTAGGGGAACGTTATGCGACCTTAACGTCCCCTGCAACGCAACATCCCACTGTGCACACCAGAGCAGTTCTGAAGTGTTTTTTTTTTTTTTAAGTGCTTGCAAGGGGAAAACCGCTTGGCTGATGAAAATGAATGGGATGGTGCACACCAGAGAGGTTCGTTTTTTCCACAAAAGCAATATTGGGGGCTGCAGCATTTTTTAGATTTCTGGCCCAGTGCACACCAAAACCTCGAGCAGATCCTCAAAACGCTAGCTATTTTTGGAGCAGATTTCAGAGCGATTCTAGGCATGTTTAGAGACGTTTTCTAAACGTGCCTAGCGTTTTTGAGAGCGTTTTTGTGTAGCAGATTACAAATATTGTTACAGTAAAAGCTGTCACTGAACAGCTTCTGTAACAAAAACGCCTGGAAAACCGCTCTGATTTAGCATTTTATAAGACGCACCTAGGTTTAGAGGGCAAAAACCAGGGGGAAAAATATACACTAAACCTGGTGCATCCATATTTCAGGAGCGTCTTGTACATGACCTCCCCCAAAAGGTGTCCTACTGTGTCCACCATGTCCTATGTCCCCATGTCTTTTCCTGTATGCCCCATGTCTCTTCCTGCATCACCAGGTTTCCCCCAAGTGTCCTCCTGTGTCCCCGCTGTGCCTGGCTCTCCCTAAGTGTCTCTCCTCCCTGTGTCTCCGGGCCCCACCGTGCAAGCAGCGGCAGCAGCTTACCTCATCCATCATGCCCACAGCGAATGCAGACATCCTCTTCTCTGTGCGGCTTCGTCTAGTGCCAGCTTCTAATGTTGCATCATTGATGATGTGTCATTAGAAGCCAGCACTAGAGAAAGCCACACAGAGAAGAGGGATGTCTGAAATCACCGTGGGCATGATGGATGAGGTGTGCTGCTGCTCACATGGGGGGCCCGAAGACACAAATAGGAGGGAGGAGATGTAGCAATATGTAGTATTGCAGTTTAGCCACTAGATGTCTCACTACTGTTATTAAGGATTCAGCTTTGTACAACTTGTTGGTTCCCCCCTATTTATGTGTAAAGGACACAGGCTGGTGTGATAAGCATGATTAAATCCTCTCAGTTATAATCTACCATGCGTGTCTGCAAATAGAAGAAACCTAACATAACAAACATGATGGCAGTGGTGGGATGGTGTCATATTTAAAGGTGAAAGAGCAGTTATACCAGAATCAATGAGAAGGAGCATACTAGAGAGATTGCACTCCACTCACACGGGTGTACAAGGATGTCTACGCAGAGCACGGGAATGTGTTTACTGGCCAGGAATGAATGATCAAATAAAACAATGGATTGCAAAATGTGACATATGTGCATCATGGTCTGACAAGCAGCAAAAAGAAACTTTGCAACCACATGCAATTC